>NC_061850.1:21192860-21200360 GCF_019202785.1 Penaeus chinensis | reverse complement strand
ATGACCCATGATGACTGCTCTCACTTAGAACCAAAGCCTTACTTCGATGACCCTCTCAGGATGATCCGCTGGCGACACGTCCACTGCGGAGCCTCTCGTGGGCCTATTCCCAGCATCCGATCTCGGTGATTCCCATGTTAGTTCTTGCATATTGTACCATCAAACTCCAAGAATCAATCGTGTTTGTAATCGCCAAACCTTGCAGTTGATGCGCGAGACAGACAGACAGACAGACAGACAGACAGACAGACAGACAGACAGACAGACAGACAGACAGACACACAGATGGGGGGGGGGGGGAGAGAACTACCCCAGAGTAGCATCAGACCGCTGAGACCACTGGCGACAACCCAGTGGGAGCGACAAAAGTAGCAACCAAGTCCTCCCAAGCCGCGAGCGCAATTAAACAAAACAACACACATGTAATTATGACAACAAGACAATCTGCACCGCCTTTGGGGGATGCCATCAGCGAGCGGCTATCCCGTGAGAACAACTTCCATCCAAAGGGTAGCACAGGAAAACACAATACTCAAAGGAATGACTGGGAGAGACATTTTTTTTTTAAATAACAGAATTTCAAACACATGCACAAACCCATTAACGCATACGCATACACGTATGCGCTCACAAGCACGTGCACAGGCACATCCACGAGAGCGCGCGTGAGCACACAGACAAGGGGGCACTGAACGGGCACTCACCCCTTTGACGCCCCTCCCCCCCACTTCCCAAAACACCCCTTGCAGCCAAACCTTCGCCAGGCGGGGCACGTGAAGCCCATCGCGACACTTGGCTCTGCACACAATACCAATTTGCTCTCTCATCGAAGCATCGGGACAGTGTGTGCGTGCATGCGTGCGCGCAGGGAAAGGGTAAGAAGAGGTAAACTTTCACAGTGGGAAAGAAAGGCCAGATTATGCAACTAGAGTCCTTGAGGCGCCTCTCTGTGGGACACGTCGCCTTTGGACGGGAATCAAGGGTAGTGTCAGATAATTGCGAAGAAATATATCAAGAGTGACTGATACATAAGAACAGATGAAGAGCGAAAGCAAAAGAAGGGGATGAAGGGAGAGGAGGATGGGATAGGGTTATGTATGAATGCGCGAGACGATAAAGAAGAGGATGAAGGAGAGGAATGAATAAAAGGAGAGGGAGAGGAGGGAGATGGGGACGGAGAGGGAGGGGTGGAGATGAACAGGGAGAGGAAGGGAGTAGAGAGAGAGAGAGAGAGAGGAAGGGAGTAGAGAGAGAGAGAGAGAGAGAGGAAGGGAGTAGAGAGAGAGAGAGAGAGAGAGAGAGAGAGAGAGAGAGAGAGAGAGAGAGAGAGAGAGAGAGAGAGAGAGAGAGAGAGAGAGAATGGGGGCGAGATTGAGAGAGAGAATGGGGGCGAGATTGAGAGAGGGGAGGGGAGGGGAGGGGAGGGGAGGGGAGGGGAGGGGAGGGGAGATGGAGTGGAGACGAGGAAGAGAGGTGGAGAGGAGGAGGAGGGGGGAGGAGGATGGGAGGATGGGGAGGAGGGAGGGGGATGGGGAGGAGGATTGGAGGATGGGGAGGAGGGAGGGGGATGGGGAGGAGGGAGGGGGATGGGGAGGAGGGAGGGGGATGGGGAGGAGGGAGGGGGATGGGGAGGAGGGAGGGAGTGAGGGGGACGAGGAGGAGAGAATGGGGACGAGATAAGGATACGGGAGATGTGGAGAAGAAGAGGGTGGATAATAGGGAGGAGAGAGAGAGAGAGAGAGAGAGAGAGAGAGAGAGAGAGAGAGAGAGAGAGAGAGAGAGAGAGAGAGAGAGAGAGAGAGAGAGAGAGAGACGGGGAGGGGGAGGGGGTGACAGCAAGTACTCGAGGGAGGAAAGGGGGAAAAGAGAAGCGCGAGTGGTTGCGTGAAAAAGAGACGAAAGAAAGAGGAGGCAAGCGAACCGAGTACATAGACAAAGAGTTGTGTAGCAGAGAGAGAGAGAGAGAGAGAGAGAGAGAGAGAGAGAGAGAGAGAGAGAGAGAGAGAGAGAGAGAGAGAGAGAGAGAGAGAGAGAGAATGAGAATGAATCGGACAGTAAGGTGGGAGTATGGGAGGATGGGTCGGTGCGTGCGTGCGTGCGCGTGCGTGAGGTGTTTTAAGCGTGTGCGTGTGAGCTCGGCTGACCGGGCCATCCCCTTTAAACCAGTTTGACAATATATCACCCATGGCCTCTCTACTACGTCCCCAGCACAGCCTCCGTAGGAAAGCTTCTTGCTCAAGTTCCCTGCAGGATGCCATCACCCTCCCTCAGTAGCCTTGTTTTACCCCTACCCCCCGTCCTTCTCTCTCTCATCTGCTTTCCCTCATCTCTGGCGCCGCCCTTCCTCTCCATTCTCCCCTTCACCCAACCCGTCTCCCCCTTTTCCTGACCTCTGACAAGTCTCCAACACGGTTCAGGGGAGGGGAGGGAGGGTATGAGAGAAAGGAGGGGGGGTGACTTGTAGACAAACGTAAAGAGAGAATAAAGTGAAAGCGCCGAAATAGATAAGAAAAGAAAAGCGAGGTTAAGGAAGAGAAAGGGAGAGAGGAAGGAACATTTGGAGAAGAGGAGGAAAAAGTATGGAGTAAACCGAAAGAGAATACGAAAGAAAGACAGAGGGTACCAGAAAGATAAGGGATAGAGAAAATTAAATAAAAATGAAAATGGGGGAAGAAAGAAAGTGCGCGAAGGAGAGTGGGGGTGCGGGCGTGGGGAAGGAAAGATAGGAGTGAAAGTGAGAGGAGAGAGAGGGGAGAGAAAATTCATAGGAAAGTAGAGAAAGAGGAACTAAGGACAGGAAAGTGGAGAAAGGCATAAGGAAAGGCAGATGAGAGACGGAATGAAAGACAGCTGATGGGATGAGAGGGGAGAGGAGATAGGAGAAAGAAGAAAAATGGAAGAGGCAGAGAGAACAGGTAAGAAGAAAGAGGGCTGGGGAGAAGACAAGAGAACCGATATGAAAGACAGCACGTGAGGGGAACGGAGGGAGGAGAGCGGGGGAAAGGGGAGGAAAGAAAAGGAGAGAACAGGAAAGGAGAGAGAAGAGCGGCTAGTAAAAGGGAAGGTGCTTACTACCGCGATTGATTCTTGGAGTTTATTGGTGGGGTCAGCGAGATCTTACTTGTGGGAACCCCTGTGACGTGATGGCCGCCCTACTCCACTCGCACTCACTCTTGAGGAAGGACCAAGGCCACACCTGACCTACGGCTGGGGGAGGGGGGGAGGAGGAGGAGGAGGAGGAGGAGGAGGAGGAGGAGGAGGAGGAGGAGGAGAAGGGGAGAGGGGCAGGAGGAGGGGGAAAGGGGAAAGGGGGAGGGGGGAAAGGGGGAGGGGGAAAGGGGGAGGGGGGAAAGGGGGAGGAGGGGAAAGGGGGAGGAGGGGAAAGGGGGAGGAGTGGAAAGGGGGAGGGGGGAAAGGGGGAGGAGGGGAGGGGGAAAGGGGGAGGAGGAGGAGGAGGGGAAAGGGGGAAGAGGAGGAAGAAAGGAGGGGAAAGGGGGAGGAGGAGGAGGAGGGGAAAGGGGGAGGAGGAGGAGGAGGGGAAAGGGGGAGGAGGGGAAAGGGGGAGGAGGAGGAGGGGAAAGGGGGAGGAGGAGGGGAAAGGGGGAGGAGGAGGGGAAAGGGGAGGAGGAGGGGAAAGGGGGAGGAGGGGAAAGGGGGAGGAGGAGGAGGGGAGAGGGGGAAGGGGGAGGAGGAGGAGGGGAGAGGGGAAAGGGGGAGGGGGATAGGAGGGAAGAACGGGAGGAGGGAGGGGGAAGGAGGGAGGAACGGGAGGGGGGATGAGGGAAAAAGGAGGGAAGTAAAGGGGGGGAGGGAGGGAGGGAGGGAAGTAAAGGGGGGAGGGGGAGGGGGGGGGGGAGGGGGAGGGGGAGAGGGAGGGAGGGAGGGAGGGAGGGAGGGAGGGAGGGAGGGAGGGAGGGAGGGAGGGAGGGAGGGAGGGAGGGAGAGAGAGAGAGAGAGAGAGAGAGAGAGAGAGAGACGAGGGGAGAGGAGTGGAGAGCAGCAAAGCGTGATGCAGAGGGAGGAAAGGAGGGGAAGGGGGGTACGATACGCCAATTCTCTGTCGACTACATGAAACGCAGATCATTCCATACATGAACATATTTAACAAATTCTGATTTTTTTTTTTCTTCCTTTCGCGGGATAGCTCCAGCATATGTTTTCTATTCTATCTACAAGTCACACCGATCCGTTGATCCAAAGTATGTTTATCTATAGATTTATTTATGTATTTATTGATTAGTACTGCTTTCTCCATAATAATCACGAAACGTACCACTGAAATTTTGCGGTTTGTCCGAAACCGATAGTGCAAGCCTCGTCGCAATCGCTGTGGCTGAAGTTTCTGCTGGCGTCGTTTTGTTTGGCTATCCCCCCCTCCTCCCGTCCCGCGGACGAACCTCACGCGCCCTCTGCAGCCCTCCTTCAGCCGTCCTAGACACCGAGCCATCCAACCACGCCCTCCGTCGAGCTGACCAACGACCAGCAGGCCCGCCGCAACGACCTGACGAGACGCAGCGGGGAACTCCCCTCTACCGCCGCCCATTGGCCCGTGCTAACGTATGCGGGGGCGTCGCCGAGGTGTGCAAGGCCGAGCGCGCGCGTACGCATCTACGTGCAGACCCTAGACTTTTTTCCCTCTGTTCCCTTTTTTCCCCTCTTTTTTACTGGCCGCTACCACTCGCTCCTTAACAGCCAGGGCCTCACCAAGCTGAGCAGCTCGATTATTAAAGATGAACCAACAGTTTGGCATCCCTACACCGGCGCGGTCCTCCTTGGCCGTTCTTCAACTTAAACGCTTCGTCATTTAACCGCATCTCTCCCTTTTTTGGGGGAGTGACCGCTCAAGTCTTCGTTGGCATTCGAATAAGTTACAAACGTACAAACGTATGAGTGTATGTGCATGTGCGTGTCTACTTACATGCATACGTACATATACATATATACATATATATAAGTATATATGTATGTGTGTGTGTGTGTGTGTGTGTGTGTGTGTGCGTGTGATGAATACAAGGTAAGTCACATCTCCAACGTCACTTCCGTCAGCCAACTGGGCAAAAAAAACATTTCTCAAAGGACACGGATTACACTTTCAAAGCAACGGTCGTCGCCGTCGCTTTTACTTATCAGATAATCGTCGTCCTGCAATAACGAAATTGAAAATAAACAGAAACCAATCAACCCCTTTCCTATCCATTCAATTTACTGACTTGTTCACATATATCGCCCCCCATAGCGGTTAAGGTGTAACCCGAGAGTAGTTCCGCCGCTGAATGACCGCCTTGCCGCGATGCCTACGACCATCTGACCTGCCGAGAATGGTACCCATTCTTTTGCAGCTCTGGACTCAGGACGGCCAACCCAAGTTCGCCTTCTTTGTAAAGAAAGTCGAC
Source organism: Penaeus chinensis (assembly GCF_019202785.1). NCBI lineage: Eukaryota > Metazoa > Arthropoda > Malacostraca > Decapoda > Penaeidae > Penaeus > Penaeus chinensis. The sequence continues at coordinate 21,194,967 of NC_061850.1, read as the reverse complement.
ATTTTGCACTGAAAATGTACTTCCTTCGATTACCTCTTTATCTCGAATTATTCTACGGCCGCCGTTCATTCATTATGTAAGGCAAACACGGTAAAGTGCATTTAATTACAATCAAACACCCACGCACACGCAAGCACGCTGTGTGATTATGAGTGCATGTGAGTGAGTGAGTGTGTAATGTATGTATGTATGTATGTATGTATGTATGTATGTATGTATGTATGTATGTATGTATGTATGTATGTATGTATGTATGTATGTATGTATGTGTATATTATGTACATATGTATGTGTATATTATGTACGTATGTATGTGTATATTATGTACATATGTATGTGTATATTATGTACGTATGTATGTGTATATTATGTACATATGTATGTGTATATTATGTACGTATGTATGTGTATATACATACATATACATATTCTCGCCGCCGTGACACAAGCTTTAGCGCGCCGAACCGCGGTTGATCAGAAAGGGTATCCAATCAGGCAAGGGTGACACTGCCATATAACTTCTCAATAGTAAATTGAGAGAGGCCTGTGTCCTGTAGTGGAATGAATGGCTGTTAAAAAAAAAAAAAAAAAAATATATATATATATATATATATAAATATATTCGGCTATAATGATTCGATGACATTAACATATAATATTTTCTTTCTAATGCATGTTCCGACGAGGAATTGTCAAAGATGAACCGACGCAGAGAGAGAGAGAAAAAAAACCCGTCAGGCCTACCCGCCAGGGGTCATAGAGTATCAACTGCGAAGACCGTCTTACTGGATGAAGCCCCCCCCCCCCCCTCCCTTCCACCCCAGTAAGTTGTTCTGGTGCGTCGCGCATCTCGGCTGCCATCCAAATTATCAACAATACCGTAGCGATGTGCATTCCAGCCTTGCCCTTCACTGCGACTTTAGACATTATGAAACAAGACCATGCTTTGAACAATCGACAAGGATCCCGATAAAAAAAAAGTTATGCACGAGTGCGAATACTTGCAAAAGGAAATTGTGTAACTGGCGCGTTTCGACGGCAAATCTTCAACCAGAACTACGCATATACCTGTGATAGAGGTATATCACGGAATTGCATCAACCACATCGCTGGGTCTTTGTTGTTATTCGTTTTCATTGATGCGTCCTCGTCACTTGCCACAATGAACTCTTCTCACAGTTCGGGTTATTACCAATTATTTTTTTTTCCGCTCTACCACCAGTCTTCTCTTGAGTGTGAGTTAACGAAAGTAAAAGAAATATTTATTGGTCGATGCTACTTCGAAAGCATGATCTTATTTATAACAATTAAATACTAAATATACTATGTTGGAAAAAAATATGAATGGTAGACACTAATATTACTAATAATCATAATTATATAAGCAAAATTAAGCTGCACTTTTATAAGAAAAAAAGAATAATGGGAATAAAAATCATATTGACAATAGCAACAATTTTAAAATACTGTAAAAACCTGGTAATAGTAAATTAAAAACAAAATAATAATGAAATTATCATTGTTGTGATGATGCAAATCCAATAAATTACTATTCGAGGTCATTCGCTACTACGAGTACCAAAAACTTTCAAACATAATAAAATTACCTATTTCTCTGCAAAAATACATACTGAAGATAAAAATATAGATGAAGAACACACCTGAGTTACAAACCCAATGTTTAAATTTCAAATATGTTGAGGAGCTACAGTGGCTCAAAGACGGATATTCTTAAAAGTTTTTTTCTTCTTTTATTAGACTTTAGATAAACAATATTTGCACAGAATGTGTGTGTGTGTGTGTGTGTGTGTGTGTGTGTGTGTGTGTGTGTGTGTGTGTGTGTGTGTGTGTGTGTGTGTGTGTGTGCGCGCGCACGCGCGCATGTACATGTGCCTATGTACATGTGTATGTACGCATGCATGTGTATGTACACGTATGTGTGTATGTACACGTATGTGTGCATGTACACGTATGTGTGCATGTACACATATGTGTGCATGTACACGTATGTGTGCATGTACACATATGTGTGCATGTTCACGTATGTGTGTATGTACACGTATGTGTGCATGTACACGTATGTGTGTATGTACACGTATGTGTGCAT
>NC_061850.1:21172860-21180360 GCF_019202785.1 Penaeus chinensis | reverse complement strand
TGGTTATTTATTTCCATTACCATATGTATTAACTTTTGTTCGATTGTTGCAATGGATAGTCGCCATTTCGTCTCCCATAGTAGGTCAACTCGCCTTGGTGTCGGGATAATATGCTAAGATTTCAGTATCGGTTTTCATCTTCTCTCTCTTTTATCTGTTTTTTTTCTTATCCCGAGAATACATATTTTTTAAGTGGGGGAAGTTGTAGGGGCTGTTGGAAGAGGTTCATACTAAGGTTGTCTCGACTGCGTGTTTTGAGCGAAGGATTTAAAAAAATGGATGATGTCCAGTGAGTGTACGTATTTATATGAGTGGTCCAGCCTCCCGTTCTCTCTCTCTCTCCCTCATCTCATTATACCTTCTTCTTTTACTGGTATTTGGGTGGTATATTCCTCATTTTAAGGATACGCAAAATATACTAAACCACATTTACACTTTAAAAAACTCTGTTCATCTCTCCGGAGGAAACTGAAACGAGCTTGACATACATCGAAGGTAAAAAATCGACAATCAGCTCATTGTATTATCTGATTTATGGATCTGGTCGCCGGCAGAGCTTCGTTAGAGGCGTCATGCGAAAAATCATGAGGAGCGTGATCATGAGTGCTCATAGCGCAGTGGAGTCTTCTTGTTGGCTGAGCGCGGTTCCCTTAGCAACAGGGCGGTGAGTCCCCCGGGTGAGGAAACATAACGGAGGCGCTGATTGGTCTGCGCGACGACCCAGACGACTCTACCAGTCCTCCCAGCCAATCACGAGCCGCGTACCATCGCGTCGGGGGAGCTCGAGCTGATGCGCGCAAGGGCCATGTTCTCGGAACGCCGACTGGGGTTATTTTAATCGTGGTAGGGTAATACACCACAATTCCCAGGAAGTATTTTAGAATGAGGTCAATAATCTGAAAAATCGGAGGGAGGCATTTGTAATACAAAGACAAGATGTTGCCCCTAGCACGACCGGAGTGAAGTTGATGAATAATCTCTTTCTCCCTGCTAAAAGTTCCGAAGTATTTCCGATACGAGGATCAACGGGCGGAAGTACCCTGCCGTACCTGCTGTGCCCTAAGCGCCCGGCCAGCGTACCCCTGAGACCACGTTGTGATCTATTTAGAACACTTTCCTACCGGGCAGACGTGTCGTTATCTGTTATTCGTCTACGGCTGACAGATAGTATGCTGCACTTTACTGACAAGCAAATGTAGCTGCTACGTGCAATGATCTAGCATGTACATTATTTATTTTTTAGTTATGAAAGACTAAACGTATATATGCTCTATTTCAATAAAATAAGTGACTTGCATCTCAAATAACGATTTAAATATTTGCTTACACTGTAATCGACCGGGAGAATAATAATTGCGAGAGTATAGCAGCATGTCATTTACGAAAGTAACACATCCATTGAATCCTAATGTAATAAATAACAATCTCCATATAAAACCAGATACTAGTGTATATTAAGCAACGGACTTTCAAGTGCTAACGCTAGAGCCAATGCTACATCAAAAAGGGGTCCATAGGGATAGCTGACGAGTACACCAGCCCAGCTACGGTCAGGTCAAGAGAGTTCCTGCATACAAAATCTCCCGCCATTTTTAAGCCAGTTTCGCGCCATCTGGTCAAACTCTTGCGTTTGGATAGGCTATCTTTGGATTAGGGGGTTGGCCATCAGCACGATAGACATGCGTAGACATCATATATATACATATATACACATATATGCATATATGTACGTATATACAAACATGCACACATACACAGACACACATAGACACACATGCACACAGACACATACACATCAGTAAATCTGTATGCTTATACATAAATATATGCATATATACCTGAATATACATACGCACGCACACACACACACACACACACACACACACACACACACATATATATATATATATATATATATATATATATATTTATATATTTGTGTGTATGTGTGTGCGTGCGTATGTATATTCAGGTATATATATATATATATATATATATATATATATATATATATATTTATGCTTGTATTTATGTATAAATATACAGACTTACTAATGATATATTTAAACATAACACATATCTGACCCGATCTTCTAACGATTTCATTCAACGGCGTCACTGGGGTCGCTGATAACAAATAACAGTAAAGGGTATTACTGAGGCACTCATGAGATAAGATTAGACAGACAAATAGCTGAGCAGATGTTGTCAACATGCCAACAGAAATATGATACGAGGAAAAATAAGAAATATGGTACATGCAAGAGATTTTTTACATATGCACTTTCTTTTCAAAAGTAGGAAAAAAACAGACACGGGAAGTAAAATAAAAAGACATTCTTCAGTGGATAATAGTCTATTCCGTAACTGATGCTACTATCGGCTTTGTCATTCATAAACATATTGCGATTCACTTTATCATTATCATTGTACTCATTATCATTAAAATTACTATTATCACCTTTTTCATTATTATTATCATTACTGTTCCTGCTGCTGCTGTTGTTATTATTATTTTCACTATTGTTGTTGTTGATCAATTGTATTATTATTATGAATATTATTATTATTGTCATTAGCATTATTATTACTATTAGTATTGTTATGATTATTATTACCATTACTATAACTATTATTATTATTGTAATCATTACTATTATAATGATCATTCTCATTATTATTATCATCATCATTAGTATTATTATTATGATTATGATTTTATCATCATCATTATTGCAATCATCATTATTATTGTTATTAGTATTATCATTGTTATTATTATTATTATTATTATTATCATTACTATTATTATTAGGATTGTTATTACACATATCATTATCATTTAGTTATTGCCATTGCTATTATCGTCATTGTTATCATAATCATTATCAACATCATTTCCATGTCATTTCATTATCACCAATACTATCATCGTTATCCTTTATACGTGGTTACCATTATGATCAACGTCATCATTATTTCCATTATTGTTATTATTACCATTGCTGTTTTTCATGATTATTGCTGTTATTTTGTCATTTTAATTTTTTTCTTTTTTGTTAATGTTATCATTATACCATCATTTGTTGTTGCTGTTATTACTACTACTGCTGTTATTATTATCACCATTGTTATTGCTATTACTTTCATTTCTAAGAAAATTTTCATTGTCCTAATTGCCATTTTTTCGCCACTGTTATTACCAAAATTGTTTAATGTGATTTTCATCGTCATTTTCTCTATCATTGTTTTATTTGTATCTTATATTTTTTTTTACTTATCAGTATTGGTTTCAACCACATGCAACTGGTTAACTTACAATTCAGTTATACTGTCCTATGTTAGAATGTGTGACGTTCTGTTATATCCTCTTTCCAATATATTAGACTAGCCTCTTAAAATAGCCAATGCTCGGCTAATCATCCAAAAGACTTTATATACAGTCGGGAACAGTGTAAAAAGACAAATGTAAAGAGACGTGAATGAGTATGAAACACCTCCCAATGAAAGAGTTGTAATTGACACACTCCGATTTAGTACTCATCTGAACTGCATGATTCCATATAATACTAATGTCGAAGATAACGCCAATATGCGTCGTTACAACTCTTTTGCGTTTCGAAATTACCTGTTTTTATTTACACTTTTTTTTCGGTGGTTCACAGTGTCAGGATGTCCGGGAGCGCTTTGGTACTGATTAGATATTGAACCTTATGTTTTTTTTATTATTGTTATTGTTGTTGTTTCACCTCATACGTACTTTCTGTCGTTCGTGTTATTTTTCTTAATATAATTAATCAGATTACCATTATTACTATTTTCATTATCATCGTTTAATCACTACCGTTGCTATTTTGTGAATATCATTATAATCATTTTATTTGTTATCAATATTATTATCTTCATTAATATTTCTACTTTCCACTGTCAATGTTACCAATATCATTATTTGATTGTTATTATCGATCATATACGGATTACTATTATCAGCATTTTGTAGTTTTTGTTTATAATAGTATTTATTTGCATCATTATAATTTAATCATTATCAATATCACTAGTATCTTATTATGATCATTATAATGAATTTGTAATTAACCTTATCATTTTCATTTTATTCTCATTATAATGAAGATAGCGATAAGGATAATGATTGCAATTATTTTCATGTAATTATTGTCTTTTTACTCATTATTTTTAGTATCATTTACATCACTTTTGCTATCTCAGAGGTTTACCATACTGTCGCACGATATTTCCATCGTCATCAGCGTAGCCTTTCTTAAGATGATAATTTTGAAACTATAACAATAACAAGTTATTATGGATTTTATTGCTATGGATTGATGGTGTTATCAGTATCGTCATTTGATTATAGCTTTGATCAATGATAATTTTATCAACATTATCATAATCTATTTATTAATCCTTCATCGGCTTTTCCCAGTACTAGTAGCATCATCATTCTTGTTATTCAATGCTGTGATTGCCATTTCTGTAAAAAGAGTTATGAATGAGAATAAATAATTTGCGAATGAAAGTGTTGTTCTTTTATTGTTATTGTTTACTTTGTTATCATTATATTCTTTTATTGTTGAAGTTGCTTTCATAACTATTGTGATTATTGATGTCTTAGTTATTTATTGTATCACTATTAACATTATGATTACTATTAACATATTTATCGGTTTCATTAACATTTTTAATTTTGATATCATTGCTATTACCATTTCACATATTATCCTCACACATAGTTGTCAAAATACCTATCATAATGAATATACAAAATAATGATAGTAGTCACAGTTCTTAAAATCACAGCCGTGATCACTGTCACCTGTTCCTATTGATTCTCTTGACGCAATCACCATCAGCAATATTTCGCTTTTAAATGTATCGCTGTTATCAGTATCATATACTTCCTTATCGCGCCTGTTATCATCACTGCAAGATGAAATCCTACACAGCTATGAATCCTGTTGCCAATAATACAAGAACGATTGTATTATCACCTTGTATAGTTTTACATTTCCATGCAGTTAATTATAGATCTGATTGTGACAGCTACCGACAGTATTTTAAATAAGATGATAATTCTTTACTCTTTACTGGGATGTAAGTTGTACGCATAATGGGCGCGCGCGCTTGTGTACGTATAGATAGATGTATGTGTTTGTTTGGATGGATAAATGTCTTTGTTTTAATTGGGTTTTCAACGGTTTTCAGAAAATCCCCCATAAAATTTACTACCTGTTTACATTATCACAGCAGAATTTTCCTCAACGAAATACACACCCACAAAGAAAAAAAATGTTCGACTGCTCACAAAACTAGCTCATATTCATTCCCTCTTTTCCTTCATCCCGACGCACTCTTCCCGGCGTCACAGAGAGGAGGCATGACGTCATGAAGAGAAGTCATGACGTCAGTGGAAACTTCATGACGTCATGGCAGATTCACATCACGAAAGAATTAATTTTGAAACCCAGTGATACTCGTTGTCGCCATAACCTTTTCCATTAATTCATTTTTCAACCCAGACGCACCGTAGGTAGAGGTAGACAGATAAAGAAGAAAGAGACAAAAAGGGAGAAAGAGAGAGTGAGAGAGAGAGAGAGAGAGAGAGAGAGAGAGAGAGAGAGAGAGAGAGAGAGAGAGAGAGAGAGAGAGAGAGAGAGGGAAGGGGGGGGGGGGGGTTAGAGGGCTGTGAAAGGGAAAGAAAAAAGAAAAGAATAAATAGTATAAGGGAAAGTTAAAGAGAACCGAGAAGCCAAACAGACAGACTAAGAAAGATAGATAGAGATAGAGAGAACGTGATAATGATACCTATGATAATGATAATAACAGCAACAATTATATTCACTGTGGTGTGATCATAATAATAATAACAGAAATGATAATAATTATTATAAACGATAATAACAATAGTAAAGATGATAATAATGATACAAAATGTTGACAATAACAATAAAAGTAGTGAAAAAATATGATAATGATGATACTAATTAATCATAATGATGATAATGATAATAATAACAGATATCATAATGACGATAATGATAATAATGATAATAACAGTAATAATGATAATGACAGTAACAATGATAATGATATTAATAATGATAATAGCAATAACAATAAATGATAATTGAGAAAATGATAATGATTATAGCAGTAATAATAATAATGATGATGATAATAATAATAATAATAATAATAATAATAATAATAACAGTAATAATGATAATGTTGATGATGAAAATGATAATGATAATAGCAAAATAATAATAATAATAATGATAATCATAATAATAACATTAATAATAACAATGTTGATGATAATGGTAATAAAAATCACGATAACAGTGAGAACAAAAACAATGATAAGGATACTACTACTAATGCTAATGATAACAATAATGGAAATGATAATGATAATGATAATAATGATAACCATAATAAAAACCATAATGATGATTATGATAATGATAATAATAGTAACAATAACAATAACAGTAATAACAACAATAACAGCAAAAACAACAACAATGATAATAATAATGATAATAATGATGATAATAATACACACACACAAAAAAACGATAATAGGCTGATATTCATAATAATAACAAGTATAATAATGGTATTAGTGTTGATGGTAATAAGATAACGATTACAACAAAAATAACAATAATAATAACAATGATAACAATAACGATAATAGTAAAAATGATGCTAATAGTAACAATGATTATAGCAAGAAAAATATCACTAATGATGATGATGAAAATGATGATGAAGATGATGCAAATGATGATGATGATGATGATGAAAAACAAATGATTATGATAATTATAACAATGATAATAATAATAATAATAATAATAATAATAATGACAGCAATAATAATAATAATGACAGCAATAATAATAATAATGTTGATAATAATGATAATGATAATAATAATAATGATAGTAATGTTGATCATGATAATGGTAATTACAAAAATAACAATAGTAATTATGATAATGAGAATAACGACTATGATAATAAGAGAATAATAATAATTATTATCATTATGGTAATAAGGGCAATGGAAATAACAATAATAGTAATGATAATAATAATAATAGCAATAGTAATAATAATAATGATGATGATAATAATAACAACAATAATGATAATGATACTAATTATAATTTTTATAATAATGATACTAATAATAATGATAATGATGATAATAATATTATTAATGATAATGATAATAATGATATTGATAATAACACTAACAATAATAATAATAATAACGATAATAATAATAATAACAATAGTAATAATAATAATAATAATAATAATAATAATAATAGCAGTAATAATAATAACGATAATAAAAATAATAACAATAATAATAATAATAATAATAATAATAATAATAATAGCAGTAATGATAATAACGATAATAATAATAAAAATAACGAACATAATGATAGTAATAATAAC
>NC_061850.1:21150360-21155360 GCF_019202785.1 Penaeus chinensis | reverse complement strand
ACAAAGAATAAGCTCCATATGAAAAACCAAATTGAGAAGTTGTTATCAGTCTCAAATGATGGCATTTAGAAGAAAGTTGAGTCAGTAGTTGCTAAAAAATATGGAGCAATACTCAGATAGGTAAGGTTGAGGTACAAACTCCATTTGAAATGGTAGTGATGTTTGCTTTTCTCCAACAAAGGGGGAAGCTTTAAACTTCTAGAATCACCTAAGCACAACAGCCAATGTAGAGAGTAATAGATCTGCATTCTTCATAAAAAAAAAACCCTCAGAAACCATCTTTGGTCAGTGCCACTATGTGAAACTAGATTTAACAAATATTCTTTCACAGCAAGAATTTAAATGCAAATGATTGCAGCGAAGATTTTGGGAAACATGTTGGGGGCAAAGAAAAATCCTGATTAATTTATTTATTCCTAGAACCCTTTGCAAACATGCCAGCATTCCTGACAGGCCAAAATTGATAGAGCTTGTCAATATCATGAAAACGATGCATGGAGGTATGGCAGATTCTATAACAGAGATGTTTTCAAAACAGACTGCCATTTATGGGGCTGAGGAACACCAGCAAATGCCTCATGTAGATACTTATAATCAGCTAGTGCAGTATCTTAAACTCTTAAGCGGTCTTTTATAATTCTCACTTCAGCCTGAGTGCAATAAAAACCCACAAATGATATGCATATTGTTTGTCATTGAAATGTTTTTTACAATAAACTTTAAACCATACTTCATGTTAGCTATGCCTCTGATAATGGGACCATACCAAACCACGTACCTGGATGGGCTTGGAGGCAATTTTGTAAAAAAACAAAATTGCCCTACTCTCTATGCTTCCAGTGAGAGCAATAGTATGCCATTTTGTGATAGGATGTTATCCTGTTGTGAATGGGTGAAGATCATATTCAGACAGCTGCTATCATCTTTCAAATAAAATTTGATACATGATGTATATTAAAATTGATTTAATGTAGAGTCTACTACCCAAACCCAGAAAATTTACTTAATTTTGATCAACTGAGTGGTCGTTTGATAACAATAGTTTCAGCATCTAATCATACTTTGGTTGATGTTCCTTCTAACAGAAATATTTGCTTCTAAACAGAATATTGTATTATATTTATATGAGACAACTTAATGATTCTTGAAATTGGCTTAAAGGGAAGATACAGTCATTCAACTTAAGCAGGCCTCAAAACTTGGGAAATCATGAATTCAAGACAAATATTTGATTGCAAACCATCCAGCAGCTTATTGCTAAATTCCCCCAACCCACAGGGGGGAAGAACTCTTAATGTATCTCCTTGTAAATTACCTTATAACTGACTGGCAGAAGGGAAATGTTAATTAATTTTGCTGCAAATTATTTAGATTTCAATTAAGGGCCAGTGAAGCCACATTTTGACAGATTTATGGTAGATCAAGAGCAAGTCAGGTAGGCAGGAACTCAATTCACTGGCTGTTTCCCTTTCTGTTGATATATGTGTTAATGATATCCTAACTTCATTGGAATACTGAAATATTGGCTTGTGCAAGACACTGAAGATTAAGGTTAAGATGATTTATACCCTGCTGCTGTGTTTGTCTGGAGTGTAGAGACAGAAATCCTGTGCTAAGACTGGTTTAGAATACCTATGCCTCCAAAGAATTACCATGACAAATATTCCCCCTAATAAAATAAAGTATCAGAAGCTATCAACTGTCGTTCACTAATTGGAGCCATTTGGTGTAAGAATAATTTCATTTATTTTGATTGTCCAATGGAGGGAATGCCTAATGAAGTAAGAGAAAAGAAAGTGCATCTTCATCAGTGTAAATTTAGGCTGTAGAATTACATGTGGAAAGACAATAAAATGACACATTATTATTATTTTTTTTTTTATACACATGTATCATTTTGGTAATATATGTTGGTAAAACTTATTTAAGAAACAATGCAATTACTAGAAGGAAAAGTCTTCATGATTATGAGGCTTTTATTAAAGTTAATAAGTATTCTTCCATATTTTCTTATATATGAAAGTGGATTTATTGAATAAAAAAATGAATTTTTCCTCTTTTCATGGTGTCAATGCATACATAAATATAAAAAAAGAAAAGACAAAATTACTTTTATATCAATTTATCCCTCCATGTGGTTTGGTCTCCATAATGGATTAGACAATTTAGGTTTATGTTTTTTCTTTTCTTTTTTTTTCATATAAATACATGTAAACCACCTGTCATCATGCAACAAATGGCATACAGAGGTAAACAGATAAATATTGTGATACTTGTGTATTATACCTTAAAAAGAATTGTATTTATCTAAAAGTGATCAACAATGTTAAAAACATCCAGTCATAGCTTTCTCAGAATGATTTTTTGTTCCCATTATAGCAAATTATTTAACCCAGTGCCGATGGGCATGATGTGTACGTACGTGCTATTCCCACTGTGAGTTACTTGTTTGATTGTTTTTACACATAGATGGCTACACTTGTACTAAGTCACCAATGAGCCAGTTACGAGTACTGCCTGTCTCGTCTGTTTACCCTTTTCTTTGATTTATGAAAATATTTTGCGTTATCTTATTTTGCTGTTATTAATGTTTATAACATAGCAATTATAATGTTTATAATAAAAATAACACCATCAATATTCATCGCACTAGTAAAGAATACATTTTTCCCGCTAATTCAAATCAGGTAAGGTCACAAGGTATACTAATTGACTCCTTTGTGGCTAAGGACTAGCAGAGCCATCTATGTGCAGAGACATTTAAATATTTTTTTTAGGAAATGAGCCTAGCATTTTCCCCATTTTTTAGTAATTTTCCCAGGCGGCATTGGGTTAACATGCTAAATAAAAGATTTAAGATTTGGCTGTATCTTTCAATGTCATGGAATAAATGTTACTGGTATTTTTTTTTTTTTTTTTTTAGGAGACCAAAAAAGAAAAACCATCATTATTTTCTTAGGAATTTATTGAAGATTACTTTTGATTTTGCCATGTATCTTGAGAATGATAAAGGAAAACCCTGTGATATGTACTACTTTTTTGGGCAGTTTTATGATACTCCCACCCACCAGGTAAGCTTTTGATATTTATCTCATCATTAGTCATTGAATGATGACTTTTTACTCTTGCTTGCTTCAGCTAAAATCGTTCTTATAACTTGATTTTTTAATGAGTTGTAGTGATCATTGAGTTTTGTCATGTAAGGTTATACATGTTAGAGACAATGAACAGCCATATCATAGGACTTTCTAATGGCTGTTATACTACAAAGTATAGGTAATAATTTATAGTAATAATATGTAGTTAAAGGAATTTCAAAGGAAGGCCTAAAACAAAAATGTTTTTCTTATTATATTGTTTTGTGTGTGTGTGTGTGTGTGTGTGTGTGTGTGTGTGTGTGTGTGTGTGTGTGTGTGTGTGTGTGTGTGTGTGTGTGTGCATGTGCATGTGTGCATGTGTGCATGTATATATATATTTATATATATACACATATATACACAGATAGATAGAGATATATTTGTAATATATGTAATATATGTATGTATGCATGGATGCATGTATGTATATATATAAATATATAGATATATATATATATATATATGTATGTATGATATATATATATATATATATATATATATATATATATGTATGATATATATATATATATATATTTATATATATCATACATATATATATATATATATATATATATATATATATATATATATATATATGTATGATATATATATATATATATATATATATATTATATAAATATAGTATATATATGTATAGTATATATATATATATATATATATATGACTGATATATATATATATATATATATATATATATATATATATAGTATATAAATATAGTATATATATGTATAGTATATATATATATATATATATGTATATTTTTATGTATATGTGTTTGTATTTTTTATCTATCAGCAGTTTAAATGACCAGTATCATGTAAGTTTCTTCACATCAAATAAAGTTGTTTCAGAAGAATTTAAAATGTATTGAATTTCATTTGACTTGTATGACTTTTATAAGCTTTAATTTTGATGCATTAATGTGTAAGCAACAAGTTTTAACTGATTAAGGTTGAAGTGGCTTGCTCAACTTTCTTTTCTTCATTTTTCAGAAAATGTTTGGTCAGGCTTCATGGATTGCTGGAGTGTTGCAGGCACTGGTACTTACACTGATGCCTCTTGCATCTCCTGTGCTGAGACAAGAAGATGAAAATCTTTGGAGGTATTATGCTGCAGTTATGCGAGTCATGCGTAAGGTTGTCCATCTAGTGTTCACACTTCTTCGTCCAGCAAATAACCAAACACCAAAAGAACTCTTGCTTGCTCTTCCAAACTTTTCTATTGCTCAGTATAACAGGCTTGGGGAAGCTGTGAGACATAAACTGGACAACAATCACCCTACTGAGGAATATGATATTACATTGCTCTATATGTTGCTTCAGAAAGTGTGTGGCCTTTCAAACCAGTGGTCAACACCTGGAACACTGGAGAATAGTCTTAAAATAATGAAGGACAAGCGGAATGAACTAGCTCATGAAGATCTTAGTTTGACTAGCCAAGATCTAGAAAGCCGCATAGTATTACTGAAGAACCTTTGTCAGCAGGCCCTATTGATGACTAGTCAGCAGACTGGATGTCCACTTGATAATGAAATAAGAGAGATGGATGAAGGAATGGAAAAAGCATTAAGAGCAGGGGTGCATATGTGGGAACCATACAGACTGGGCCTTACTGATCTTAGGCAACAAAAGTCCAATATTATGATAAGAGAAGGCAAAAAAGAAGTCAGAAATCTTTCACAGAGGCTTCATATCCTCAATCCATTTGCATGGCTATTAGAAAGAGAATTTTCTCAACATACGGTAAGTGATGTATTTACAGAGTTGACTCTCAGGAGCCAAGAGATAGTGGAGATGAAAAACTTGTTAGTTACAGAATTACCTTCAGGAGGATTTCCTG
>NC_061850.1:21112860-21127860 GCF_019202785.1 Penaeus chinensis | reverse complement strand
AATAATAATAAAAATGATAGTGATGATTGCAATGATGATGATGATAATAATAATAATAATAATAATAATAATAATAATAATAATAATAAATGATAATAATAATTGTAGCGGGGCGTAGACCAAGTAGATTTTTATTTGTCTGGTTGAGTTCGGGCTCGACCGAGAATAAGAATAAAATTATTCAGGAAAAGATTCGTCTGCAGTGAACAGATGTAAGGTTGCAGGCCTACGTCACGCTGCCACCACCCGATTAGTAGGTTCGGGAACCGTGTGTGTTGTGTATGGGGGTGTGAATGTTGTATAAGAAGGGGTGGAAGGAAAATACAGATTGTGTGTGCTGAATGTTGGATGTGTAAGTGTGTAAATGTGAAAAGGGAGATAGCGTAGGCTGAGCGTCTGCGTGGACGTGTATGGAAGAAAAAAAGCAAGATCATAGAATTCTTCCTCTTCCCTTCGGATTGAGCATCCACCTGCTGGGAGTGGGAACCCAGGTGTAGCAAAGTTATGATCTATTCTAGAATATCAGCTTAATATACTCTGATTCATCTAGCCTTTTTACAGCCTTTCAGGGTTGCGAGATAGAGTAACCAGCAATGTGCTGTTTAGGAGACCCAAGCCCAAGATCTTTAAGCATTCAGCTTTAGTCAGAACCAGAACTTTACACCGATGTCATTTGTTTTCCTGATGACTGGGACTGAGTGAAAGTTCTATGACGGTATGATATTTATTGAACAGGTTACACTCTTTAGGGAGGTCTACAAATAATTCAGTCATGAGAAATTGATAGTTGCGTACATCACCAATTTAATCACAGCGGGGGTGATGCACGTGGAAATCAACACCAGATGTAAACAAAAATAACTCACGAACATTTACCCCTAAGTTGGCGTCCCAACTCGTAAGTATTTTTAATCAAAGTACTAGCACACAAAAAAAATACACTAACCCTAATTTAGACAAGTTAATCCCCAACCCAGAATGGAGATTAACATAAAAAGAATAGTGCTGAGGAACTCTGAATAAAAACACTTGTGTAACGAAAGGAAAACGTGGTGTAAGAAACAATTTAGCGTCGGAAGCCAAATCGAAAAATAAAACACCACAAGAGCATAGATCACGAAGACTGCCTGAACACCCACAAGGTCAGGCAGGAATCGACCAAGGCAAAGTAAAACAAATAAACAAAAGAACGGCAAAGACAAGCTAAAACGGCCCTTAAAATACGGGCGAGAATGTGGAAGAGCTTTCTCCCAGGAGGTACGGATCCTCAAGCTGGGGGAAAGGAAAAAGAAAAGAAACAACCAATCATAAAAACAACAACAACAAAAAACTAAGTAATAACTCAGCTTAAATTAGGAAATGGCACACTGGAGGTACGGATCCTCAAGCAGTGTCCCTTCTATGTGAGTGGTCCTTTGTATGCTCTGACCCTTTGTGAAATCAAAGGGCTGCTTTGGATTTTCGTGGAAAAGAGTGCACGTTGCAAATAGTAGTGCAGTATGACACGCTAAAGTCCAATAGAGACCAGGTGTCTTCCACACACAACCATAAGAATACTTAGCTTGCAAAACACGGATTCGTCAACCCTGGCGCGAAGCGAAGTAAATCCCAAGCGAGGTAATTCCAAACGAAGTAAATCCAAAGCGAGCACAATACCGGGAGCGGAACCACTGTCCAGCATAGAAGTCAGGACCGAACTGTCTTCCCCATAAGCATGGCGCGAAAAGAAAAAGATAGGCAAAGCTTTGGAAGACCAACCCGATAGTTCGGTAGTCCAAACAACCCAAAGGACCCGAACTACCATGAAAAGAGAGAGGGGGAGAAAAACAAACACCCAAAATATGTAATAACCATTACTCTCTTCAGGGGTTATATTGACACTTTGGAAGCGTCGCCAAAGAGATAGAATATTAAACAAATAATAATAAAGGAAAGAATACATAGGAGAACTGTTAATGTACAATTTGCGTGAAAATTGTGCATTTCGGGCTGTAACTCTCTACGGTATTGGACTTAGAAAATAAATAAATCTCTATTTTTTCTCGGAGACTTCAACGCCATTCAAGTAACGAGACTTGGTTGAAAATACGTTCTTTGGTTATTTTTATAACCATATTCACATTAGTTCTTAACACTGTATTTGGCGGCTCGTATGGCTTTGGTCACGGCTTATGAAGTCGCACTAGAATCACGTGGGCGAGGCGTAAATGGCGGGTGAAGCACCAGCCTCGTGCGGGTGCACAGCGAGTGCGCCTGCATCGTCGGTGGAAGCGGAGCCCGGGACGTTTCATCCCAGTCAATGGCAGCATCGTAGAGTTCCCCACGTCCTTTGTTCCGTGGTAGAGGAGGCAGGCATGTGGCCTCAACCACTCGGCGCCCGAGGACGATGTCTGTCCAGGCGAGATCGACCTTAGAGTCGGCGAGTGCGCAGCCGTACACTACAATAATAATAATAATATAATAATGATAATAATAACAATAATATAAATTATAATAATAATGATAGTAATAATAATAATAATAATAATAATAATAATAATAATAATAATAGTAATAATAATAATAATAATAAGAGTAATATTCATAATAATAATAATAATGATAATAATAATATTAAAATTAATTATAATGATAGTAATTATATGGATAATAATTTAATTACTACTTCTAAGACTAATAGTAATGATAATGATAATAACGAGGAACGAAATGAAAATAGTGATTATGATAATAATAATGGTAATAATAAAACCAAATAGTAATTATAATAATAATAATGATAATAATAATAATATTAACAATATTAATGATGATAATGATAATGATAATAATAATAATAATAATAATAATAATAATAATAATGATAATAATGATAACAATATATACAATAATAACAATAATAATGATAATGATAATGATAATGATAATAATAATAATAATAATATTCATTATGATGATAGCAATGATAATGATAGTACTTAAATACTACTGCTAAAACTAATAGTAACGATAATGATAATGACGAGGAAAGTAATGAGAATGGTGATCATGATAATAGTAATGATGATCATAATAGAAAAAAATGGCAATATTGTTGACAGTGATAATAGTCTTATTTTTTATATCAATACCAAGATCAATAATAATCACGATAAGGATATCAGTGATGTTAACAACAACAACAATAATAATAATGACAATGATAATTATAATAATAATAATAAACAATAATAATAATAGTAATAACAATAACAATAATGATGATGTTAATAATAACAATGATAATAATAATAGTGATGATGATGATAATAATAACAATGACGATGATAATAATGATTAAAATGATGATGATGATGATGATGATGATGACGATAATGATAACGATAACGATGATACTAATAATGATAACAATAATAATAATAATAATGCTACTATTACCACTACTAATGATGATGGTAATAACAGTAAAACAATACAGATAACAATGATATTAAAAACGATTATGATTATAATAATATGGTGCTACTAATGATTATAACACTTGTGATAATATCAAGGATTATGAAAGTCATGAAGAGGATAATACTAACAGTTATAACAATCAAAACGGATAGAAATAATAATGATAGTATGAAAGATGATGACGGCTACAGTGTAACAATAATGTTGAGAGATAATAATGATAATTACTAACAATAGAGACAAGAATAGTAATAATGAATGTAATGGTAAATAGAAACAGTAATAAACGATGAGAAATAATTGAATAAAGATAACAACTTAAGTGACAGTATTAGTAAATAATAATGATAAACATAATTATGTTAAGGATAATAACAACAGTAAAAATATTGATAACAACATTAGCAATGATAATAAGAGCAACGACGCCATATTAACTGATAATAACAACTTTTCTCTTAAAAAATGGGGCAAATCCACCCCTGCAATTTTGTGGCCTTTCAGTCAGTGTGTGACAATGTTTGATTATCAGCTTTTAAAACCAGTAATAAATAAACTAAATTGAATTGGATCATATATGTATAATCTATGCAAACAGTCGTAGCAATCAACCCGACCAATAGTTAACAACACCACAATCACTACCATACCCTACGATCATCTCTACATATCAAAACCACACCCACATCACCACCACCACACCCTTCGCTCCACCTCTCCAGACTAAGGAAAAAAACTTAAGTTGGTGGGCCAGTCACACTCGGTCCGTCCTGGAGAGAGCATGGATGTGCGCGGAGTGCTGTGTGTGAGTGCTGTGACGTGATAGTGCTGTGCTGTTGGGGATTTTAGTAGTATAGGATGGTGATTGTTGTATTCTGGTTTTCCCCTCGCCACGTCTCTCCCGTTATAAGTGTTGTGTTTGGTGATGTATTTACCCCTCGTTCGTTCTTATTTTCCCTCTTTTTCCTCCCCTATTTTTTATTGTTATTCAACTTCCCTCTTTCATCTCTGACACCGACGGAAAGGTAGGAGGCAGAATGTATGAATTTACGTTTTTATTCCCTTTCTTCTTCATGTTCTACTAAATAACGCTCTCGTTTTAGTGCTCTTCTTAAGACCAGTGTCGGGTGCAACCTGTCTCGTTCACATTTCACAGTCGTTCAACTTCTGGTGACCTGAACTTGTTTTCGAACCCTAGTTTATGAAAGTGTACGCTGGAAATTTTGGCTTTTGAACTGACCTCACGTCTAGTTGTCATGTCAATCTTGTCTCAGTCTCTGCTATTGCATGACTTCCAGTTTGAAGTTTCTTTTTTAACGGGTTTGACAATTGCCCCCTCATTACGTTTGTCTCCCTGGTCCTGCTCTTGGCTACCTCCCTCTCCCATCCCCCGCCTCTATCCATGTCTTCCTCGCACACGTACGCATCGTACTGTTTTGCTATCGTAGTTCGAAAGGCCATCGCCCAACCCACCTATCGTTGAGCACTCATTATCTTAACTACCAGAAAAGGATGTTTTTATACGAGTGTATTTCATAGACAAATTATACATTAAGAAAATTATTGTCTGTAACCTAGAAGGGAAATGAAGGCAGGTGACATGATCATATTCACGTTAAGTAAGAGATAAATGGTAAAATAAACAGATAAGAAATCAGTGCCATAGCAGTCACGCCGAGCGCTGGCCATAACGCTCCAAAGCATTGTGTATATCATTTTATCAATTATATCTTCTATTTGCACTTTTTCCTCTGTATCTGAAAGATAAAACGTCCGCCTGGAAAAATACTTGACATTTGGTGCGCCTGCCCTCGTAATTTCGCGATTTTCTAGATGCGTTCTACATTACTCAGATTGATATTTGTTGTTGCGAGCATCTAAAGAACTGGCATGAGTCACGGCGCAGGGTGTAGAAAAGGGACTATTGTTTATCTATATTTGCAAGCTATTGTGTCCTTTAATTCTAGAAAAGATACAGTTAAATGGCTTTTTTAAAGAAGTCGAGGTAATGGCGCATTTCTAGCTAACATAACCAAAGCAAGTCTGCTCTAAAAGTGCCAATTAGCATGATCACGAACATCAGCTGTTTGGAAAGAGTTTTTGTTTTCTCTCTCACATATGAATATGTACACTATCTGGATGCGCGCTCGGGCTTGCGTTTATGCATAGATTCGTACTGTTGATATTAGCGCGTGCGCGCGCACACACACACGTGTATATATATATGTATGTATGTATGTTCGTATATATGTATATAAATACATATATATATATGTAATATGTATATATAAATGTATGTATGCATGTATGTGTATGGTTATGTATATGCACATGTATATATATGGATGTATGTATGTATGTATTCATTTATATATATATAATATATATATATATATATATGAATTTGTAATATATATATACATATTTATGTATATATATGTATGAATGTATGTGTATATATATACATATATATGCACACATGTATAACACACACATACACCTGGAGTCGGTATCTCTTTTTTACCGTAGTCGCAGTCACTTTCCCTCTCAGTCAGTCCGCCGTTATCTACTGTAGATGTGCGTACATGAGTCTGCACAAACACACGCGCAAGTACATGACCAGTCTCACTTGATGGCCTTGATTCCAGCATTAACCTTGTGACCTTCTGACCTTACGAACTCCGCCCTCATTGCCCCTCCCCCACTTTCCGCCTTCCTTCCCCCTCGCCCCGCCCACCCACCTATCCTATTGGATCATTATTTTCTCGCTAACTGAAGTCTCTCCATTCTGTTGTTGGTTTGTTCCGCGAAGCTTCCATTCTTGTTTTACGGCTGATTGTCATGATATTTATCTGCCTATTTTCTTCCACCGTTTTTTTTCCCCTTCCTTGTCCTACGACTTCCGCATTTTTTTTTCTTCTTACAAGCAGTCTCCCTTGTTTTTTTTCCTCGTTATTATAATCTTTCTGTTGGTGTTTTGTCTTCCTCACTGTATGTATGCTGTTATATTGTGTTTCATTTCTACAGTACCGACATTTCCCACTCTCTTTAGAGCCCATCGGTCATACTCGTACACACAAATAGATAAATGTATATGCATAAATATATATATGTATATATATCACACACACACACACACACACACACACACACACACACACACATATATATATATATATATATATATATATATATACATACACATACATACGTGTATATTTATACACACATAAAAGCCTGCATCTTCCCGTAATCCTCTGACAGCCATTACCTTCCCTCGCCGCCCTTTCGCGGGAAAGGGCAAGGCTGCAGCTGGAGGAAACCCAACGGTTACTCTGCCGGCGCGCAGCCCATGATCGAGTCCATTGCCCACGCCCAGCTACTGACGGACCCGAGAATATTTCCGGCGCGCTGTACCCTTGACGGTGCGAACGTCGTACTCTAAATCAAGCCCTCCTAATGAGACTGCACTTTAGCCGAATTCAAACCTTGCGTAACGGATTCAGGCTATACTGTCGCATAAAGATAGAGCGACCGAGCGATTCGTACCTTATATTGGATAGAAATGCTAATCCTTAAATATATCCTTTCTCTAGTTCCTGTAAGTGAACGGGGAAGCGGAATCGTTCGGCGACTGGACGATATTAACCTTATTTTATATATATATATATATATATATATATATATATATATATGTGAGTGAGTGAGTGTGTGTGTGTGTGTGTGTGTGTGTGTGTGTGTGTGTGTGAGAGTGTTTATTCTCTATGTTTATGTATTTATGGGTGCTGGTAGATAAATAAACAGAAGTGTGTGAGTCTATATGCACATTTCTGTCTATTTATCTATTTATCTACGTGTGCAAACAGTATCTAATAAAACAGAACGAAAGAGGTGATAGGCAGAGAGAAAAAGAGAGATTCCGCGACGGACGCGGCGAAAGCCTCTCATTGCCAGCTGACGCGGCCACGCCTCCTCTCCGTGTTATGTTCTCATGGCGGAAGTTGACAAAGGTCAGAGGTTATCAGCTGTTCCTGTCCACACCAGCTATGCATTTCGCGTGAACAAAGACCCCGAAAGTGGCGACAACAATAACTGTTTAACGCTTTGTTCTGTCCTCCCCCTCCCTCCTCCCTCCCACTTTTTCCCGCCATCGACAATCATATTGACTCATTGCTCGACCTCCATATCGAGGTCGTGACGTCACAAGATCACGGCTCCGTTCTCTATCTCACCTTCAGGAATTTCCCGATGCCTTTCGATGATAAACAAAATCTGTACGAATCCATGAAAGGATGTTAAAACAGAAATGAGAGAGAGAGAAAAACGAATAAACATGGGAATATTATGTTATAAAAAGGACGCTCTACAGCAGTCACTTTTCTTTGCATTGTTTCCCGCTCGTTATGAATCCTCCTTGTCCGAAGAATTAAATTTATTTAGTCATTACATTGTCTAGTCTTTTTTATTGCAAGAATTATGTATTCTCTTTGCTGGAAAACAACAAAGCACTTACAAATGACCCCGTCTGCTGTTGCGGTCGATTTTCTGGTCCTTAGGACATGCCACGGAGTTCATTGTTGTCTTGTCCTGCGACCATTTCTGCACCAAACATAACAAGAAATTTAGGAGGGGTCGGAAAGTTTTATTTTTTTTTCTTGTTATCATCATCATCACCACCTCCACCTCCACCACCACCACCACCACCACCACCACCACCACCACCACCACCACCACCACCACCACCACCACCACCACCACCACCACCACCACCACCACCACCACCACCACCACCACCATCACTACTACCACTACTACTTCTACTACTACCACTGCTACTACTATAATCATGATCAATGATAATAATAATGACAACAATAATAATAATATTGACAATGATAATGATAATAATGTTGATAATAAGAGTAATAAAAATGACTGTAATAATAGTGATAATAATTAGCTTCAGCATTATTATTACTTGCTTGTCATGCACCTTCATTCAGCTGATTCATTCTATTAATTCATAATATACATATATATATATATATGTATATTTATACCTTCGCTTAAATTTATTGAAGTTCAGTTACCTTGCGGAAAACGTAGAGGTAATGGCAGTAAATTAGTACAAAAAATGCTTTGGGATGGTTGTCGTTATCATTACTGTCACTGATGTTACAAATGACTTCGTTATCTTGTATTGTTCCATTGTTGGGATTTGTATTATTTCTGTGTCTGTGTTATGTGCTCTCCCCTTAAAAATGATACAAATAACAACACGGATCGAGTCAATTATAGTTTGTTAAAAGCAAAGAAAAACATTGATAATTCTCGCTGTTACCAATAATGGTAATGGCAGTGATGTTATGATACTTATAATAAAAACAATAATAATACAGGAGACAATAACAGTAACACAGTGAGCAATAATAACAATATAGGGAACAATAACGATGACAATAAGATTAAGAAGAAAAAATAATGATAGCGTTGGAGATCATAACAATAACATCAACAACGTCAATGGCAATAATACAAATAATAAGAACAATGCTAATACTACTAACTTTATTACTACTAATAACAACAAATAACTATAAGATAAACAAGTCCTGAAAAGCAAAAATGAAAAACATTAAAGCGAGAACAGATTTTAGACCCGCGCCTCCTTGCTTGCCTTTTTGACCCCGCCCTCTCTACCTTGAGCTCTGCCTTGCTCGCTGCCTTTCTAAGCTCACGCCATTGCTTGCACGGCCTTCCCCTCAGAAATGAATTCACGTTAAAAGCATATCGCATTATATATGCCGTATTTTTCGTCTCTGTCTTTCTCGGTGTTTATTCTCCTCTATCTTGTTTTTTTTTTATTCTTTCCCTTTCTTTCTATCTATCTGTTTGTCTCTTCCTCACTCTTTCTCTGTTTTTACGATCATACTAGCTCTTTAAAGTACTAGACTTTTCCCATCAATACACCAACATTGTAGCATTTTTACCTTAACATAACAGTAATAACTGAGTAAAAGTACTGTATACCACTGGCCACAGTTCTTCCAAACCTAGGCAAGGAAACCGAGGTCCTTCTCGTAATGAATTCACCATCACTTTCAAGAGAATACAAATATTTGCTCCAGTCATCGCAGACAGATAAAGATGTTGTAGAACTAACTGCAACCGAAATGAAATAGTAGTTAATATTTTATATTAAATTCTGCTACTGCGCAAATTGTCGTTGAACCGTTCTGGTTGGGTCGTGTTCGTAAGAATTTCGGGGATACATGGGTAAAAGTAATTTCGACGTGTCTTGATTGAAGAGATTTTAAAGATTTTTAAGATTTTCTTTATAGGTTTTCTCTTCAGATTTACCCCCCTGTGCCACATATGATTTTGAGGCTTTTATCTCTTGTTGAAAGTACTTAATTCCTCGGTGATATTCGTCATGGTATTATGGCCAATACGAAACAAATGTCTGAAGATACATATAAAAGTTAGAACACGAAAGAACACTAACACCGGAATACACGACACAATAAGGGGAGCCCTCACAACAGGAGCATTCAGAGACGCCATACAAAACAAGTGTCCGGAACTCCCACAACCAGAACATTGCAGTTATACTTCTCGACATTTGGACTCGAAAAATACCAATATAGACACCCTTCATACTTTTCAGCTTGAGATAGGTGTGGTTGCTGACAAAAAGTGGTAAAAAATCGCATTTGGTCACCAACCTCTTACGTTGCCAACAATACGGAAAATCTGAAGTAGTTCACCTTCATGCTGTTAAAACAAAAACTAATACAACGGTTGGTGAAATTGCCAGGAGTGGCTTTTGGAGATTAATTGTCTCCTTTTCGTTTTAGCATTTTCATTTATGTCTTGTTGGTATGATGATGTGGAACCTGTTAGGAACCTTCATGGCGACTACTTGACATGATTATATTCGTGGTCGTAGGTATGAAAGAATGGCAAAAAGATGGAATAAGAGAGATTAGGTGGCAACAGCGCTGGGACCGATGTGTTTGGTATAAAATGTTAATCTCACTTTTATTCGTCGGAACTCGCAAGTCTCCGCAATAAAGTTAATGTGTTGTGTTGTTTGTTCTTACTGTATCTAAATGATTCTCTTATGTTTGACTCAAACAGTCGCGTATATTGATATGTTTCCTGATGAGACATTAAATGGCAAGTTATGGATATAATTGAGCATCCTTGGTAATGATGAGATTTTCCTTAATTGGGCGGTTGGATTAAGGGACCTGTTAAGAGTATGATTATTAGGAATTATCAATATTTTCATGGTCACTGCTTTCAATGATGTGTAACTGACGATATCATTGTATTTCATAAAACGTGGTTGACTAACTCCCTCTAGTCTTGGGGTTTCTGGCCTGTCAGAGGCCCATATCCTGCCAATCCTGTTCCAAAAGTACCCTTCATGTCCTTTACCACCTTGCCACTTAGCAATAACCAGAGTTCTCTATGTGCGTTGTGTGTGTCGCTTCCCCACATGGCCAGAATCCAGCGTCCTTTATCCTGAGCCACATGGCCAGAATCCAGCATCCTTTATCCTGTGCCACATGGGCAGAATCCAGCATCCTTTATCCTGTGCCACATGGCCAGAATCCAGCATCCTTTATCCTGTGCCACATGGCCAGAATCCAGCATCCTTTATCCTGTGCCACATGGCCAGAATCCAGCGTCCTTTATCGCTGTGCCACATGTCAAAACCTACTCCATCATGCAGGCAAATCATTATGAGTCGAAACCTGTGAGAGTGTAAGTGATAATCTTAAAAGACGAAAGGCTGGCCTAATTAATCATACAAAATGGCCGACAGTAAGACTGAAATATAAGAGAGCCGCGGGCCGCGTGTTTGACACCCTGATCTAGAGTTGTTAACGATTCGCCACATGCCCAAATCCAGTCTTTTTATCGTCTCACCACATGACCAAAGCCAAGAGTTCAAAGTTCCAAGTGCAAGAGCCAGATGTGGAAATCAATTACTTTTATTTTTTTAGTGTCAATAATTAAATAGTGTTTAATCATGTTTCACTGAGTGAGTCATTAGTGTTCTTTGTTATTCAATTTGCACTTTTTTGTTTAGCTGTTGACTTGGTAAATAATTTTGGCATCTTTTGCTCTCTGTAAGTGGAGGTTGGATTGTCTGCAGTCATTGTCTTGCATGCTTGTAGCCCTTATAGAGTAGGCTAAAAAAGTGGGCCAGACTTAATTACGTTGCCACATATAAGGGGCGTTGGGATGACAATTTGCATTCGGGAATATTTACATCATACTATATTATGCTATATTACATGGTGACCTTTCTCTGTTGCTGCCCCGAGGGACCTCTCTTCCCACCTTGTCTATTTTATTGTTTTGTCACACTCCTTCCTTTACCCCTTCGTCACGCCATCCACCCAGTCAGACCACTTTGGCCTTCCGCTAGTGGCTCTGTGGCGTCTGTGGCAGCAGTCAGCAACAAATTGCGCGGCCAGGTGGCAGTGTGAGTGAGAGGAGGAAGGGGAGGGGAGAGATAGAGGGGCAGGGGGAGGGGAAGGGGGAGGAGAGGGGGAGGAGAGGGGGAAGGGAGGGTTAGCGGGAGAGGGAGAGGAAGAGGAAGAGGAAGAGGAAGAGGAAGAGGAACAGAGATAGAGAGAGAGAGAGAGTGAGAGAGAGAGAGAAGGAAAGAGAGAGAGAGAAGGAGAGAGAGAGAGAAGGAGAGAGAGAGAGAAGGAGAGAGAAGGAGAGAGAGAGAGAGAGAGAGAGAGAGAGAGAGAGAGAGAGAGAGAGAGAGAGAGAGAGAGAGAAAAGGAGAGAGAGAGAGAAAAGGAGAGAGAGAGAGAAAAGGAGAGAAAGAGAGAAGGAGAGAGAGAGAGAAGGAGAGAGAGAGAAGGAGAGAAAGAGAGAGAAGGAGAGAGAGAGAGAGAAGGAGAGAGAGAGAGAGAAGGAGAGAGAGAGAGAGAAGGAGAGAGAGAGAGAGATAAGGAGAGAGAGAGAGAGAAGGAGAGAGAGAGAAGGATAAATGAAGATGATAACGATAATAATGATATTAATAATAATGATATTGATAATGATGATAATACTAATAGTGATAATAATAATAGTAATGATGATAATAATAGTAATAAGAATAAAAATAGTAATAATAATCATAACAGTAAACATTATAATGTTATCACTATTATGATAATTATAATAGTAAAGGCAATGGTGGTGATGATAATGATATATAAACAATCTATGCAAAAACTACTTGTCGATATTAGTGAGGCAACCTGCATTCGGTGCATCCCAACTGACGACAAACGATTAGGAAAATGACAACTATTTTGCAGACGAATGTCATTACGTACGGAATACATAAAACACTGGAGATTTGCGTTCTCGTTTGGAGTCAGAACAATGAAAATGCAATGCAATCCTGCGGCCTCTCTAAGACTGTTGCATCAGCCGACAAGCAATCCGGGTAAGATAATTTGCACTTGCGCCTCGAAATTTCAGTTGGTGGGGAAAAAAGAGATCACAAAAACAAGTGGAAAATGAAGAATAATTACATGGTTATATCGTAAGTTCGGCTACTGAGTATTTGGAAGTAGGAATTATCAAAAAACAAAACCCGAAAAATGCACAATAAAAAGAAGTTCGATGTTAGCCGTCGTCAGGTGAATGTTAATTAATGATTATCTGATAAGCGGCAGATAACAGTTGATATTACAGGTGATTATTTACTTGCCTTTCGAATAGTTGAATTTTCAAACATTGTTATTCTTATCTCTGTACCACTACCTACCTTGTGTTACTAAGATGCTTTAATTGAAATACTCGTTTTCAGTCTTCAGTGTTTGTTCTCACCTGCCATCTTCACTCTGAGCGATAGACATATTTACGGTCTTTAGTTAATCGTTATTGCAAAACCCTCTATCGTCATATCTACCCTACTGATAAAACATTCCTCTGCGTTATATCCACAGCCTGACTTTAAAACGAATCTCACTTTTCAAAACAAAACTATTGACAATTTCCGAAATCGCAGTCCCCAATTTCTCTCTCTATTAGTTCAACATCAAAACTAAATATCAGAGAACACGATCGATAGCTGCTGCAGTTCGGCATATGAATGCACTTGCGTGTTACACGTAGACCCCCGTGTGGTATGACAGTAGTGCTTACAATTCACATTCGCTTTTTTTAAATAAGACGTTTAAGAAATATTGCGCCATTCGTCTGACTTGCAAATGCACTTGTAATATATGTATGAATACACACACACATACATGTTATATATATATATATATATATATATATATATATATATATATATATATATATATAGAGAGAGAGAGAGAGAGAGAGAGAGAGAGAGAGAGAGAGAGAGAGGGAGAGAGAGAGAGAAAGAAAGAGAGAGAGAGAGGCAGGCAAAGAGAAGGAGGGAGAGAGATAAAGGCAAAGAGAAAGAGAGAAGGGGAAAGAGAGATGCAGACAGACGGACAGGCAGACACATGATCTCAAAATTCCTCTCCTCCCAAGCTCTTCCGCTGTTCCTTCATTCGACACTAAATCAGTCGTGTCGACGGCCTTCGTAACTGGAATTGTAAAAGATTTTACTATTATTTTTATTATAATCTTTTTTTTTTACATTGGCTTTTGTTTATTTATGGACTTCGATTTCTTCTTCAGTCCATCTCTAATTCGGATCCGTTAACCCAACTTCCTTACATGATCAATAATCGTGGTCTTTAGTTATTATCATTTTATTATTATTTCTGTTGTTATTATTATTATTATTATTATTTATTTATTTATTTTGCATCAGTCCGGTAAAGTCTGGCGCGGATTGTAGAACTACGCTCTCCGTCTCTTCATTTATTCGTTTCCAGTGCAGTTTGAGGAGGATTTTTGGAAACAACTTAACGACTTTCAGACATTCTGAGCCACAGGGCGGCATTTGTTTCTCACACCCACACCTATACCCACCACCCACCCACTATCACACACACACACACACACACACACATATATATATATATATATATATATATATATATATATATATGTGTGTGTGTGTGTGTGTGTGTGTGTACATATGTTTATGTATATATACATATATATGTATTATATATATACGCGTATGTATGCATGTATGTATATGCAAATACATATATAGATGTACATATATATATTATATATATATATATATATATATATATATATATATATATATATGCATTTGCATATACATGCATATACATAGACACAAACACACACACACATAATATTGTGTATTTATTGTTAAATGTCGTTAAGTAAGATATCATGATAACACTTCTTAGAAACCCCAGTCTTGTTTCCTAATCAGAAAATAAAAAAGAACTGAAAAAAGTGATATGGGACATCAGATCGTGCCTGCGTTTGTCACGACCACCTCCAGCTGATGCCCTTGCTGGATGCCTGAGCAGCAGTAATTACAAAAACGTTGAAGACAAGTTGAGCGTAAACGTAACATCTGTTGTATAAGTACAACAAGACACGCGTTAACATTCG
>NC_061850.1:21105360-21107860 GCF_019202785.1 Penaeus chinensis | reverse complement strand
ATAATTATCATTATTATTATTATTGTTGTTATTGTTATCATCGTTATCATTCTCAGTATTATCATTATTAACATTTTTATTTTATTTTTTTCCTTTGTTATTTTTTGTTATTTTATCCTTTTTCTTAGCATTATTGACAAATTCAAATTCAAATGTTTATTCGTAAAACCAACCTTGGGTAATAAAAATGATGTTTGCAGTAAGATCATAAAATCACAAAACATACAAATTAAACAGAAACACAAAGATTAAGTTTAGGAGGTAACGAACATATAAAAGTCGACCTTGTGTAGTTAATACAAGCATCTCTGAGTAAATAATTCTTCTGAGGTCAGACCACAATCCAAGGTGCCCTCCTGACATAGTAATAACAAGACTGCATCTTCCCTCAGAAGAAGTATTACTGCGTCTTATCTTCTCCTTGGATACTGGGAGACTATTTTCATATATCCATAATACTCATTGTTTTTTTTCCCCAGTTTATAATACAGATTCCTACACACATGAATGCATGTTTACAATACAATAATAATATAAAAGAAAAACTATATTCATTACAGTGTTTCAAGCCATTTATTTAAAAAAAGCATACGGCTATGTATTTGCTTTTCTACACTCATGGGATCAATTATTGCTGGCACCAATGCATTGTGCGTCCTCATGGGAGAGGATTGAGGTGGAAACACAGACTCTCTCCAGGTTTTACACAAGCAATTATATAATCGTTAGAGGAAAGAGCTATTAGTTGGGTGCCATAGACACTAGTGCATTGAGTATTAAAAAGGTTGTGTTCATCAGCATTGTCCAAATAAATCAATTATCGTTTTAAAACAACTGGTTCTTATTTTTATATCCCAGATGATGCTATTGAAGTTTACATAAGGACAATTTGTTTATAACGCGCGACCAAGTTGTTTCTCAGATGTCACTACCCATAGAGAAGCATCATTTATTTGTAAGGTGTTGCCCATATCATTCACGCCAAATGAATATTTTACATTTTTTGTGTATCAGATGAAGTCCACAGTCATTTGCAAAGTCGCTACGTTTGTTTACCAGCTCTTGCATATCATATTTTGTAAGGCTCAGTAACATGATGTTATCAGCATATATGAACACAGGCACATTTATCGCCCACATTCTGTAGTTATCAGATGTTGTGTTTGACTTCTTTTTATTTATTTTTGGTTTAATTGTAGTATGACTTAATGCATGTTTAGAGAAGCCATGCCTTATTATGATCGTATTTAGGAAGGCCAAAGTTACGAATAATCGAGGTGATCCACATATGAAAGTATCATATGAGTATTTTCATCTTTTTGGCAAGTTTTCGATTTCTTTATGACCTCTAAAATATGAACCGAAATCATGTTGACAAACGTAGAAAAGGTATGGATGAGAATGGATATTTTCACAATACAAGATATGTATTTAACTGGTTTCTATTATATCTTCATCAGAAATACATGACGGAGATATAATCGAAACCGGTTAAATACATTTCCTGCACTGTGAAGATATTCACTCTCATTCATACCTTTTCTACGTTTAAAATATGTTTCCCTGTCACGCTGTGAAGGTAATCGGACGAGTTCTCTCTTCCGATACATATCCGAATACGTGTTTCCGGTACAATACCACCCAACTCTTTTTCCAAAACTGGTAATCATTGACATAAGTTAAGGAATTAGTAAACTTGTCCCTAATAATTCTTTGGTCCCTAATAATTCATAATCATCGTCGTCATTGTCATAATCATTATAAGTTTTGTATTTATAATTTTTATTATTATCATTATTATTATTATTATCATTATTATCATCATTGATTGTTAAAAGGATAATAATAATAATAATGATGATAATAATAATAATAGTTATTATTATTATCATTATTATCATTATTATTATTATTATCATTGCTATTATTTTTGTTATTATTATTATTATTATTATCATTATCATTATTATTATTGTTAAAATAATAATAATAATAATAATAATAATAATAATAACAATCATTATTATTATGATTATCATAACTTTATTGTTATTATGATCATTATTACTATTATCATTATTACTATTATATCAATAATGATAATAATAATGATCATAGTAATAATGAAAATAATGATAACAATAATAATAATAATAATAATAATAATAATAAAATTATAATAATAATGATAAAAATGAATATGAGGATAATGATAATGAGAATGATGATGATAATAATTATAATAATAATAGTTATAATAATAATAATAATGATAATGGTAATAGTAATAATAATGATAATAATAATAATAATAATAATAATAATAATAATAATAATGATAATAACAATGATAATAATAATGATAATAACAAATGATAATAATAATAATGATAAAGATAATAATAATAATGATAATAACAAATTGTAATAATAATAATGATAAAGATAATAATAATAATGATAAAGATAATAATAATAATGATAAAGATAATAATAATTA
>NC_061850.1:21085360-21087860 GCF_019202785.1 Penaeus chinensis | reverse complement strand
ACTGCACAGACAGATGTGTGATGTTTAGTCAACAAAGATGCACTGTTAGATGCAAGAAATGGCTCCATAAATAATTGGGTATATTGTATAATCTACTTAAAGTTGTTATAAGTACTGCAAGTTAAACAAAAAATCTACTCTTTTATTTATGATAACCTTAAACAACCATCAGAATGCATGAAGAAAAGTCAATTACATTTTTGTGTTTAACAGATTAAACGGAATACCCATCCTTTTAAGTACCTTTGAATGTTTATGATGAGTGAAAGTGTGAGCGTGAGTGAGTGAGTGAGTATGTGCGTGCATATGTATATGTGTGTATACATACATATAAATATAAATATATATATATATATATATATATATATATATATATATATAAATATATATATATGTATATATATATGTATATATATATGTATATATATGTATATATATGTATATATATGTATGTATATATATATATATATATATATATATATATATATATATATATATATATATATATATATTATATATGTTTATATATATTGGATAGAATAGTACTCATTTGAATCTTTAAAATTTATTAAAGTATGTTGCTCCAAAAGAACACAATGAGCCTATTTCAAGATACAGAACTTAACATATCACAGCCTAAAGACATGAAACTGGCTGTATTAATTACATGTCAGAGGTTATAAAAATTGCCTGGGTGAAAATACATAACATACTTCAAAATAAATCAATCACATATGGGGTACTTCAAGCACTTCATATGAATAAGTCCAATTTCAAATATATATATAATTTTTATTTTATAATTTTTTTCTATTGTTTTTATTTGTATATACATTTACTATTCTGACAATCCATGAAAAAGCACACGAAATGAAGTCCAGAAAAAGAAATATGTGTTATGCACACAAACTAAAGAAAATAAGCTCAGCCCAAACTGAGATAAATGTAATAA
This sequence comes from Penaeus chinensis, assembly GCF_019202785.1. Taxonomy (NCBI): domain Eukaryota; kingdom Metazoa; phylum Arthropoda; class Malacostraca; order Decapoda; family Penaeidae; genus Penaeus; species Penaeus chinensis. The sequence goes on along the minus strand of NC_061850.1, from coordinate 21,086,908 downwards.
GAGAAAAACTGCTTCCTGTTAGAGACTCTTAATCTTTTGAGCATCCAGACAGGTTATATGAACTGGAAAAAAATAGAGAGACATAGAAAATAAAGAAAGGGAATTAGGAGAGAAGAACACGGGGATCTCAAATTTACATCGTAGCAAGAGAGTACTGCACTGCACCATATATTTATTCTTGCAAACACACACATTCACACCTATATAAACATTTCGCACGAGCAAATACACTGTTATACATCTGCGTAAAATACAGCTTTATGCACGATGTAAAATTACAAGCCATAAATGCCCATAGTTAACCCTACAATGATGGTGCCAGAAATTTGTGTCACTCATTCTGGCAACCATCTAGCCTTTTGGCCAGGGAGTTCACTGAGTATAGTGGAACTTCCCGCTTGACTTGCTTTAACAAGTCGTCGTGCTTATAGCTGTGCATCATGATGAGTTGGTTTTTCATGATGGTTACAGGCGTATCCAGCTATAAGAGGTTAAACTCCACACAGTCTGTGTATGTGATAGTGTGAGTGTTTGTGAGGGAGTGTAGAGAAGGGTGTATGTGGGGGGATATAAATATGGGGGATTAGGTATGGGATGTAGGTGAGAGGTGATGGAGGTGTGGGGTGATGGAGGTGTGGGTTGATGGAGGTGTGGGTTGATGGAGGTGTGGGGTGATGGAGGTGTGGGGTGATGGAGGTGTGGGGGTGTAAGGTAAGTTTAAGAGATGTGTGGGGTGTTAGTGTACAGGGGAGTAGGTATAGGCATTGGCATAGGTGTGGGTATGTGGGTACGAGTAAAAGGGTAAGTGTGCTGTAGATGAGAGAATACGTGTATTTCTGTGTGTATGCGTGAACATGTGTATGCAGTATGCAAGGCTAAAGGTGACTGACAAGATTGAACCAAATCGGAGGTGGAATGTCTCTGTAGTAAGGGAACAATGTCAAGGGAATAAATATGAAAAAAAAAAAAAAAAAAAAAAAAAAAAATATATATTTCATAACTAGCTACTGCCTCATTTTGAATTCAATTTCTTGATAACAGGGAGGGTATACGTGACTTGCTGCACTTTTGCAACTTGGCACATTGTCACATTAGTGGACCATTGTAACTCTCAGATAGCTTGGATCATGGCAGAATACAGGGTAATGCATGAACCAAAGCATGGTGTCAATTCTGAAATGCACTCAGAATTCAGTAAAGGTACTTCATAAATTTACACAAGTACTCTAGGGACAATTTTGTAGATGAGCAAAGGTGTTCTAAATGGTACATGTTCTTTTCTGTTTTCATGTACCTATCTATCTCATCTAAAATACAGTGTTTGTTTGAATAATATTGGACCAAAGTAATTATTACAAATAAAAACTGTATCCAAACAATTGATGACATTAAAAAGTAACTACAGACTACCACAGTAAATAATGAATTTAATCCTTTAAAAAAGTAAAACAAAAGAAGAAGGATTTGAACAATCTTTGCAAACACCATACTTCTGTATTAATGGTTAATTTTTAATGAGAAACTAATGTCTGTTAATGGCACACAAAA
>NC_061850.1:21080360-21082860 GCF_019202785.1 Penaeus chinensis | reverse complement strand
ATATACATACATATATATATATATACATATATATATATATATATATATATATATATATATATATATATATATATATATATATATATATATATATATATATATATATACATATATACATATATATATATATATATATATATATATATATATATATATACATATATATATATATATACATATATATATATATACATATATATATATATATATATATATATATATATATATATATATACATATATATATATATATATATATATATATATATATATATATATATATATATATATATATATATATATACATATACATATATGACACAAAGACAAACACAGTAACGTGTACACAAAGATGAAAGGAAAGCCGCCACAGTGAAAAAATAAAATTGAAATGTAACGTTTCGAACTCTTCACGAGTTCCTCTTCAGACGAATGATAAACCAAAATGGATGGATGGATTCCATTTTGGTTTATCATTCGTCTGAAGAGGAACTCGTGAAGAGTTCGAAACGTTACATTTCAATTTTATTTTCTTACCGTGGCGGTTTTCCTTTCATATACATATATATATATATATATATATATATATATATATATATATATATATATATATATATTTTATTATATTTATTTTTATTATACAGCCATTCATTCCACTGCAGGACATAGGCCTCTCTCAATTCACTATTGAGAGGTGATATGGCAGTGCCACCATTGCCTGATTGGATGCCCTTCCTAATCAACCGCGGTTCGCCGCGCCAACACTTGTGCCACGGCGGTGACTTCCCCTATATATATATATATATATATATATATATATATATATATATATATATATATATATATATATATATAAAAGCTCATGAAAATATTTTGAAAATGTACGAATGAGAATGAATATATTCACAATACAAGAGATGTATTTGCCTGGTTTTGATTTTATCTTTGTAGGAAATATATGTATTTCTGACAAATATATAACTGAAACCAGTCAAATACATTTCTTGTATTGTGAAGATATTCATTTTCATTCACAGTGTTTTCTATACTTGTCAACTTGAATATGGTTCATGAAAAAATTTGTCATAGGAATTGCTGCTGAATTCCAAGGTGAGGCGAATGACTTGCCATGACTGCATTTGACTCAGTGGCCATTTGTAAAGGGGCTCTTACATTATTTCACCAATAAATGAATGTGGAATTTATTATCTGTGAGCCATGAACAGAAGAGCGCCGGCTCCAGGGAGGGCACTGTTTCCATGATCAGGATCCTAGTCCTGTCTGCTGTGACTGGCAGTGCGGGCTGTATTACAGAAATTTAATCGTATGACACAAAATGACAAAATGTTACTTATTGTTATTTTAAATGCACAAACATTCTATCACCATCTTGATATAGTATATCAAACATCAAATGTACACCCTAGAAAATGGCAGAAAAGCAAAAAAATTTTATGCAGAAAAAGAGATAACAACACTGCAAAGTTGAGGCAAGGAGTCTTGACACAGCAAAAAATCAAGGAAGCCTAATGCCTGGAATTTAGGCAACATGTGGGCATTGAAGCACCTGGATCTAATGAATTAATAAACATAAAACAAAACTATATAACTGAACAAAAATTGCACAAAAATCAATTAATGTTGAACAAAATAGTAACCACTCAAACCATAGCATCTATTTTCCATGAAAAGACATCAAGTACATGACTTGGTAATCAACTTTACCTGGCATTATCCATGTAAAAACACTGCAATAAACATCAATTGATGATACTAAGCAGGACAAATGGCAGAAAAAAAGCTTGCATGGCAACAGCAAAACTCACTCAACCTCTAACTGATCCAACTCTACTAAAATACATAGTATGAAAAGTTGCAACAGCAACAACAACAGTATGACATAAACAGCAAGGAGGCATGAAACCACAAAAAAGATGGCTTCTTTGACAGAATAATCTCTATCATGAGGATACTGAGAGAAAGTCCAAAGACAGACAAAATAAATGGGCTCTGTAAAATACCTTCCTGGTCAGCCAAAGAAGAGATTCCAATAGAAGAAGAAGGCCATAATGAGCAAAATATATCGTAGAAGCTGCGGCAAATCCCTCTCCATTTCTGCAACAGCAATGCAATGAGTCAGTAATATTCCTTTGGGAGGGAGCAGTTATATCATCATAAAGGACACAGGAGGATCTCTACTGTATTAGTTAAGCAAAGAGAGAACTAAAGAAAAGTAGAATAGTAGGTCTAGAACTTCACTTATTGGAAGAGAAATTCAAAATCCACAGTAGTTGTTGTTTAACCTTATTTTAACAAATTGAAGGTTGCAAAATCATGATCAAATTTACTATATCAAATATGGAGAAGGAAGAAAACAGAGAACCATACTAAGACTCTGATGGCTCTCTTGTGACAATTAGAACGAAGATGAACCTCTTCATAGACTGACTCATTACATTGCATGTTGACTTACACAACCTTATATTTTAGGAATAAGAATA
>NC_061850.1:21065360-21067860 GCF_019202785.1 Penaeus chinensis | reverse complement strand
ATGAAAGTTTTGTCAGAAATATAAAATACTCTAAATCATACTACCACATAGAAGCAAAATAAAATCTATTTTTTTTTAAAAAGCCCAACTTTAATATTCAAATTTAATTCAGAAGGGATACCTACCCTCACTCTATGTTAGCAATGGGTTTTTAAGTTTAAAAATTCAAACAATATAGCTATCTCAAACAAAAGTCTCAGTACGTTTAAATGGAGAACTGCAAACATTTTCCAAAGGGCTGTGCTGGAATTTATTTTTTTTTCATCATCATCATAGGTCACCTATCAGGTAAGCACATATCATGAAAACACAATGAGTGTAAAGAAGAGGATAGTTAAACTTCAAATGGGATCATTATACAAGCTAACACATTGCTAGCTTGCCTGTCAATACCCATCTTATTAAGGGTGCTGCAACACATCTTATCTGATTTAAAATACTATGGACTGGAATTCACATTTATATATACAAAGAGATAAGCCTAACCATAAATATTTTGGAAGATTCAGCAAAAATAACTAGCCACTGGCAAGTGCCTGCAGTTTATTTCTTGTATGGGCAACTGCAGCTTGTTTGTCCTCTATAAGAATATCATCACAATTTGCCCTTGATTAGTGTATCCATATTGTAAAGATTAACCAAGATAATAACATTACAAAGGAGAGGTAAAGAGTCTTGACACTGCCTATGAGTGTTTGTGTACGTTTGGCCTATAAGCCACACACCCATGAGAGTGGCCACTCAAGTAAGCTTAATACCCTGATTTTGGGCCATGTGCACGCAGTGAAGCACTCAGATCTTAGGGGTTAATAGGAGACTGTGGCCTTAGCTTTGCTCTTAGTGAATTATTTCTATATCATAACATATTGTTTTATTTGTTCTATATGGCCATTAGCTTAGGTTACTCCATCAATCTGTGGTCCTCTTCTGGGCACCTCATCAAGCTGGGTATGGCTATAGACGTTGCGTCGCACTAGAATGCACTGAGCAAAAAGTTCCACTACATGTAGCAGAATGATTGCCTGAAGCCTCCGGTATCAGTGACACCAAGGAATTTCTGATGCTGTCATTGAGAGGTTAACCCATTGAAATGCCCAGTTCCGATGTGATTCTAATTTAATTTTGTCACCAAAGAGTAAATTGATAAGGCCTATCTCATCTCATTTCTTTCCTCTTTTCCTCATTTTTGGAAAAATATGAAAAAAAATATATACTATTAGTAAATTGTTATAATTGTAATTTCAATAACAATAAAGTCAAATAATGATAATAATAATAATAAATAAATAACAACATTAATAATATTGATAATATATAGATGAAGATGAAAGCTGATAATGATGATAACAACAATAACAATGATAATGGTTAGGAAAAATCATCCCAAATCAAGGAATGAGTTATCACATGTGGCCAGGTAAGCCTAATAACCAATTCCTGGGAAAAATAACACTTGTGGAGTAAATAAAATTAAAAAAACAAAACTAAGGCAGTCTGTGTATGCATTTAGTAGCAGGGAGTTAAGTATGACAAATTGAACAGTTCATTTCAAGTGCTGAATCTAAGTAAGGCAAGCAGTCAGACTCAATTCCTGAAGTTCTAATTCGAACACATTAATGAAGAGCAGGTAATCCCAGAATACGTAGAAATCGGTGACATACTGCCGGTCAAACCGAAAAAAAACCCCCGAGTACCCCTATATCTTCACCATAACTGAAACGACCCGCACTCAAATAATCGAGAAAAACGATCTTTCTTGTGTAAACCATGACATAAAAATCACATCACTCACATTCCCACTAAGAAGACTCTTCTAAACCCTAAAATTAATAAAATAAAATAAAAATTCCAGCCGTTGCAATGGATGTCAACCTAAAATGGCCCAAGGTTACACCCGTTCGTGATATCACTACCATATCAAGTACTGTGGTCCTTTATTTCTTACCTCCAACAACTACTCCGTCGTACAAGATGTGTTTCCTTGACAGATACTTAGAGTGAATAGTGAAACAGAGTCATAAAACCAATCCAAAATACTGAAGAGGAAAGCCAATAGCAGAAGCGAATTCCCGAGCTTTTCATATATACGCGTTACCTAGACGACATGTCAACAGAGGACATTTAAGTGTAAAATGAATGTAAAGATATATTAGGGTTATATTATAGCACAAAATACATCTTGTATTTTGTAGAAAGTTTTTTGTGCGTAATGTTTATATAGCTATCCGAAATCACTCGGAATAATAATACGTGTCCTAATTTATATAACACGGAGCTAATCCGAAAATGATGTAAACAGAATACTTGTTACATGTCGATTGTCAATTGTTTGGTTGATTTTCTTTTCCTATAATATATTTTTTTAATGTATTGTATTTTTTCACATTATAGCTTATTTTTTTTTTCCAAATATTTTCTTTGTTCGTTTTTTTCTATTAATTTTCTTGTTTTTTTTTTGTTAACTCCCGTATACTCTAAATGTACATTTGAGCCTGACGCA
>NC_061850.1:21060360-21062860 GCF_019202785.1 Penaeus chinensis | reverse complement strand
TAAACTTGAATCTATGACTGACAGCTCGGGAGCTGATGCTGGCAGTGAGAATGGTCTCCTTTTGGAGGATTTCTGGCTCTTTGTACCAGCACTCTGACCCACATTGTTGGACTTGGTACAGCGATGCGGGTAATGTGGAGATCGACTACATCCTTGTTAGCACTCGTTGGAGGATCCTCCAGAAATGCAGGGTGTACTGATCATAGATTAATTGTGGCTACCCTCGGAACACTCGGAGACCTAACGGATCCTGTACTACTGTGGGACACATTCAAGCGTGAAATGCTCGATGCATCTCAAGAATCGATTGGCTAAACAGAATTTCACCACCCAGGAGACACTGGAAATCAAAAGATGCTCGGCTCGGCTGACAGGGGATTGTAACTTGCATCGTTCCCTGGTGCACAGGACTCGGACACTGCTGAGAAGGGACAAATAACAATTTAAGAGGAATCTTGCATAGGAGCTCGAAGGCCATTTCTTACTAAGTGACCTTCGTCCTGCCTATTAAACCCTCCTCGCAAACGACTGCAGTCTGCTCAGTAAGTGGCCAGATCATCTTAGATCCTGTTGGGGTGCGGGGACATTGGGCTTAGTATTTTGAGCAGTCGTATCAGGTTGATCCACCAACAATTAACTTGGATGCGGGTAGTGTCGGGATTCCTATGCGGGACCCATCGATCAGCGAGGATCAGCGGGTATCTTCGGCATCCCACCTGAACTGTTAAAGGCTGGTAGAGAACCCATGGTGATGGGCTTGCATTCTGGCATGTCTGCCATCTGGCAGACTGGTACCTGACCTGAGGGGTTTGGTCATCCCTCTCTCTAAGGGGAAAGGGGATCGATGGGACTGCAACAATCACCGGGGCATGACACTGCTCAGTATATCAGGAAAGGTTCTCGCTCACTTATTTCTGAGGCCACATCAGAGACCAACTGCTGAGGCACCAGAGGCCTGAGCAATCTGGATTCACTCCTGGTAAGTCCACAATAGCCCTTCGGTTCACTGTAGTGCGCCGTCGTGAGTTCGGGCGTAGGCTGCTTGCAGCTTACATCGACCTCAAGAAGGCAAGCCTGTACTGTTACTGAGGTGTTGTAAAGTGTGGTGGAGGCCTGTCGAGCTTCTTCCCTGTCAATTCTGGAATTAGGCAAGGCCTGTGTCCTTGCACCAACACTTTTCAACACTTGCATGGACCGGATACTGGGCAGAGCTATGGTCCATAGTTGTTGTGGAAGCAATTCTGGGGAATATAAAAATTACCAACCTTGACTTTGCTGGAAACCCTAGTGGGGGCTATAGATGCATTTAGCAATGAAGCAAAGCTCCTGGGTCTAGAGGTCTGCCGGACCAAGGCCAAGATCCAGGACTTTGGGGGCCTGCTAGGAGAACCTGTTCAATTAGTACATGCTTGCGGTGAGAACATTGAGGTCACAGAGAGTTTTACATACCTTAGTGTAGTTCATGACTCTGAGCTGTCAGACCAAGAATTCAATAGATGGGCTGGTCTGGCAGCAGGAGTCATAAACTCTCTCGACAAGAGCATTTGGAGATGTCAGTACCCGTGCAGAAAGAGGCCCTGATTGTGCCAGTTTTGCTATGCAGTAGTGACACCTGGACGCTATCCTGTGCCTTGGAATCTCCTCTTTATTAAATTTTGTAACATGCCCTTGCACCAGATCATGGGGCACAATTGGTGGAACCACATGTCCAACCAACGGTTACACCATGAGACTGGTACAGGACCTGTTACTTGCACAATCCACAATCACTAACTCAGGCTAAGCGAGCTCCCAGTTTGTTTCCCACAGGATGGTCATGCCCACCAGGTTGTCTCTGTTCGAGATAACCCTAGGTGTATGAGTTTATATATGCATATATATATGTATGTATATATATATGCATATATATAAATATATATATATATATATATATATATATATATGTATCTGTGTATATATATGTATATATTATATACATATATATGTGTATATATATGCATGTATATGTACATATATGTACACAAATGTATGCACACACACACACACACACACACACACACACACACACACACACACACACACACACACACACACACACACACACACACACACACACACACACACACACACACACACACACAATATGTATATATGAATAAATATATGTGTATATATATATATATATATATATATATATATATATATTACGAATGGTTAATGGTTACAGCAAATAAATGTGTAGACATCAAAGGTCATATAGCTGTGTAATAAAGTATTATGGCAAAAAAGGTTAAATTTAGTTAACAATTAGGATAAGTGGACAGAGGAAGGAGGTAAAGAAGAGGAGGAAAAGGAAAGGGGGAGAAGAAAAGACCATGCAAAATAGTTGAGGTGAGGGCCTCGGTCTGTCTCTTACGTTCACCCACAAAAACAACGAGCAACGGATTGGGGAAGATATATGTTACTAAGACTATCTGAAATGTGTTTTTATTTATCTATT
>NC_061850.1:21047860-21050360 GCF_019202785.1 Penaeus chinensis | reverse complement strand
TCTCCTTGACAGCCACCACCTTTGTCTGTACAAGTGGTAGTGAATTGGACAGTGTGAAGTGTCTATTGTAACAGAGTTCTGCCCATAACCAGTCCTTCAAGGGCCTTTGCTTCACACACACACACTTTGGTAACTCACTTCTTGATAGCACTTGACTCCTGGTAGCGACTGTCACCATCCATGTCAAACGGGTCAGCCACAACCAACTCCGACTCTTCGCTCATCTCACTGAGACCAAGCATTTGTATGTGTTATGTGGCACAGGTGCAAGTTTATCATCTAACAGTTTATTTACAAGAATCCATTATATATACACCATAAGACTATTAATTCTTTCTTAAATAAATGCATGTACCCTGGATTAGAAATAAAGAGCTAGAATGAATATAGAAATATATGGATAAAAGATACTTAATGAAAAAAATATGGCATCACTCAGTGTTCAGATGTTTACCCTCCCTCAGCCCCATCTTCCAACCTGTACAGGTGTGTGATACACCAGTCAGAGATATAATTAACACATATGAATAAAAAGCTGCCAAAATGTGCTCTTTAAGGGGATTTGCCTGGATATTCCCCCAGGATACTACTTGCTGATCTTGAGTATGATGTTTAATTTTTTTATTTATAAGTTTTACTTATTCTGAAACTTTCTTAGACTTCTTACTGATGGATGTTACAATAAAATAATTAAAACTTTTACAACTTTGTGGCAAATACACACTGCACAGTCTTAATTTCTGTTCTGAATAAAATACACACACAAATATAAAGAATATCTAGGCTCTTGAATTGCAAATCTGAAAGATGAAGCAAATTTCACCTGAAAATATTCTGAGGAAAGTACTGCATCTGATCTCAAAGGCTGAACTATTAAAACTGGCTGTCAATTGTCTGCCCTTTCCTTAGCCTCCTACACACTTAAACCAGATACACATATCATACCTCCCCAATCTAACCCCAGAACTTAAATGGTTTCTCCTTTTAATTACTTCATTTTATATCTTCTTTCTTATCAATTCACTATTCATGTTAATTCCCAGCATTTTTCTATTCATATTCAATCATTTTGCTTTCATATACTGTGACAACACTGTCATTCTGAACCTCCTCCTACAGCAGTCAGAACTGATGAGTCTAACAGAGAAGCTTGGCTTGTGGGATGCTGCACTGTGAGGATAATGTTACAACAGGATAAGTTCTCCTTTTAATCATTTTTAGTTTATGTAAATAACTATTTGGGCACTGTAATATTTTGTTTGGTGTGTTAGAGTAATCTGAAATACAAACCTGCCCAAATGAGTTTTATGGTGCATTCTACAAAAACAAAATTTCCTTACTGTCTTTTATAGTTTTTCCTCCCAATCAATCAAACAAACAAAAACATCAATCTAAAAATATACTGTTTTTGCTCTTTTGATAATTCTATGCACAAGCTCATACTAACAAAATTAATATTGATGGATCAATTTGATATCTAATGTGCAGATAAAGGTGAATCTGTCTGCAGAAACTAACAAAAGTAATGATAATAACCTTCTGAGTGAAATTTTAAACTGAAGCAAACAAATGGGAGGACTTAAAAGGAAAAATAATTAAAATGTTGATATAACAGGTATACATCATGGGCTTAAAAAAAAAAGGTTATGGGCATGATGAAACCCACTTCTTGAGCGTGCACTGAGGACTGCATACAGTTGGCTACTTGAGAGAAAAATTGAAAGCACAGGGAAGACCTATTTATCCAACTCTGTACATGTCTAATGCTATGGCATACACAATTTTGCAGTGACTGAGACCAAAACATGGCTCTAACCCCATTTTTAGGGGGCATTAACTCATGCCACCTGGTTTTCAGCTCATTGTGGCAAGAGGATTTGCCTACTGTCAATATTGAGTAATAAAGTAGAGAGAGAGAAAGAAAAAAACTTTGCAAATCTTTAATTCCTTCTGACATTCTTTGTTTTGTAATGTGAAGGGCCTCATATATTCTAGCAGTATAGAACTTAGACTGGGTCCTTATTTGACAGTAAATTGCTAGGGAAACCTATAAGTTCCCTTTTGCCAGAGGAGATCCTGAGGTGTTTTTTTTTGTCCTTTGCCACAGTGACCTTGACTCACTGCAGGTACTGATATTTAACAGCATTTGGTCATGTTGCCAATACTGATAGATGTCTCTCCCTTCTTTTAGGACTACATATACTATATATATACACATTTCATATACTGTATAAAGGATGAAGTGTATCACTCACAGGTTACTGTGTAACCCTTCTTGTGATCAGCCCTATGCTCCATCCTGCTGTATATATGTGCAGGATGCAGGGCAAGGGTTGCAGGACTACAACCTTCCCTTTAGGGGGGCTGCAGGGAGCACTTGTCCCCTGCAACAGGAGATATTTAATGCCTATCATCAATATTTGGTTAAAACATACAGAAGGACTGCACCAATTTGGAGAAAATTCTAAGATCATGGTATTATAGGCAATGAAAAGCTACA
>NC_061850.1:20982860-20985360 GCF_019202785.1 Penaeus chinensis | reverse complement strand
AACGTATATTATGGCCTCGTTCTTTTGCACGATACACGTTTATCCTGATGTCTTTTGCGATATTTCCCGCACCTTTGTCTAGAGTGTTCAGAGCCTGGAGAGCACTCTGTGAATCGCAGAAAATGACCCCTGAGCCTTGATTCAATAGAAATTCGGTGGACATGAGTATTCCTGCCAACTCAGTTTGCATAGTGCTAGCCCAGTCATGAACCCTCCTACAATCCTGGTGCTGCAAAATATTGTTTTTATATACAACAAAAGCACATCCTGCTCTGCTCCCAGACTGCAAGGATACGTCAGTGTAGCATTCCTATGCACTGGACAGAGTTTCTAGATACTCATTTATAATTGCAAGTGCATACTGCTTAAGTACAGCAGGGGGACACTGTCTTTTTTGGGGGCAGTCGTATAATATACACTTAGTTCCGACATTTTCCACGGTGGTACAGAACGTCCATGTAGCGTCTTAGTTATGGGTATGTTCAGCTGAGCTGAAAAGTTAGCTCTTCTATTCTGAGTTTTAGTTATCTTTGGAACTCTGTACAATGGAGGGGTTCTCTAATTGATTTGACACTAAATGTGGTATTTATGTATAATATTCTTTCATAAACAGAAGGCAAATTAAGTTCAGTTCTCATATTCACAATCCTTGTTGTTCTAGGGGCACCAAGAATGATCCTCATGGCTTCGTTTTGTACACTTTCTAAACTAGTCAACTCTGAATCCTTGAACAATACTAGGTGCAATGCATAGTAATCTATGACCGACCTTATGTATGACAAGTAAAAGGGTCTCGCAATATTGACATTAATACCATGGTCTTTGCCGACAAGTGTCCTTAGTGGTTTCAGCCGCTCCCATAGCCTTTTCTTCAGGTTTCTAATGAACTCTGAATCATTAACAATCACCCCTTGGTATTTGAATTGATGGCAGAGATCTAGCTCAACGTCATTTATATGAAACCTTGGCAGAGGGATTGTCTTTGGGTTAAGTGCATTGTTCTTTTTTCAGTTGAGATCATCAAGCCACACTCAGTAGCCCTTGCAGAAAGTATATCTAGAATCTCTTGCATTCACTCCACGGATGAGGATTTAATACAAATGTCATCGGCATAGCAAACAATGGAGTCATTGTCTGCAAGTAGTATATCGCCCAGTAATCTATGCATTAGGATATTAAATAGCATGGGACTAAGTACGCCTCCCTGAGGTGTGCCGAGTTCAAATACTTTTGTATGAGTACTCTTAATGCCCCTGAAGAGAACCTGAGCTGATCGATTCGATAGATACATTTGAATCCATGTTAACAGTTTTCCCTGAATACCAAAGCTAGCTAGTTGCTCAAGGATAATTTCCCTGTTTGCAATATCAAAGGCAGATTTATTTTTTTTAATTTCTTTTTTTTTTCTTAGTCCTTTATATACCACCCTGGCTAACTGCACAGGCGTGGGGAAGCTGTGGTACATTTAATGCATGGTCATAACATTACATAGTGGTATTACATTGAATTTTAGCCTATATCATTGTTATGAGTAATTTATCAGTTTAAGGAAAGGAACAATTGCACAGTCCTTTATCCACCCATCTGCCACGTCGGCATATAGCTTGGGCGTGGAAAAGCATTAATACATTTGATATGCGGTTATGTGATACTACATTCCAAATTTAGGATACAACATAAGTATATCTTCTAAGACATCAGATCTCGGTACCTCATGTTAGGTGGTCTGAAAGGCCACCTAACACATGGCACTCTGAAATATTAATAAACTGTTCGCTTATATTCTTCATTTCACAGTTTACACTTAGTTTCTTCGACATTACAAACTGTACTGACCTGCCAATACAATGAGACTATATAGATGGATAGATAGACAGATAGATAGATAGAAAGATAGATAGATAGATAGAAAAAAGATAGACAGACAGACAGATAGAGACAGAGAGTAATATGGAGAATAATATGGAGGGCTGAAGGAACGGGGGAAGCGACAGTTTCACATCAACAAACAAATAAAAAATAGCGGTGAAATGGGAAGGATGCAACACACACACACACACACACACATACACACACAAACACACACACAAACACACACACACACACAGACTTACACACACATACACATACGCCCCCCCTCCCCACACACACATACACACATTTTTTTGTTTGTAAAAGGAAAAGAGAAAGAGATAAGAAGATTATCACGAACATGACATTGACTCTCGCTTCGCCGTAATTGTCACTATTAGTAGCAATAAATTTCAATAATTGAAAAAATATCAAAGTGCTGCAACGATGTAATGGGCGGTTTACGTCGTGTCGTTTAGACATGAATAAGAAACGGAATTATTTACACTTAATTGGAACTTTATCACAAGGATCCTTATCATTTAAATTTCGTCTAAAAATAGCTAATTCACGAGGAAAAATTGTATCTGATGATATATATTTTTTTTTTTTTTTTTTTTTTTTTTTTTTTTTTTTTTTTTTTTTAGAA
>NC_061850.1:20957860-20960360 GCF_019202785.1 Penaeus chinensis | reverse complement strand
GGCATAATAGTAGCTGTTCTAATGGGTATAATTACATGATGAGGACCAATCAGTAAACAGGTCTTATTGCATATCCTTCATTTTTCATTTCCGAGGTTTGTAATCTCCTGTGAGATAGATTATGAGGAAAGGGTAGTTTTTGTTGGTGTTTTTTTCTTTGTTTTCTTTTTTTTTCCTGTTTTTTTTTTCTTTGGGGGATCTTATCACACAAAGCACAGGGAGAGGAACTCGCAAACATCTGCAGTTGCTTGCATGCAATCTCGTTATGTTGAGTTCCCATCGTTGTTACGTTTCATAGGATGCGATTGTTAGGTTTTGATTATCGTTGTTTATATCCTGTCTTTTTTTGTTTATTTGTTATGTTTAGTGACAACATGGAAGGTCATTCTGAATTTTGATAGTGGAAGGGTTGAGGCAGACAGCCATTGTGTGCCGTTCGTGATAAGGGTCATGACACACCGGCAACTGGAATATACAACAAGCATACCATTGCACGCACACGAGCACATAAAAACACACACTCACACACACACATATACACAAGCACAAACACGCACAGACACACACACAAACACACGCACGCACACACACACACGCACACACACACACACACAAGCACAAACACACGCACAGACACACACACAAACACAAGCACAAACACACACACACACACACACTCACACACAAACACAAACACACATTAAACATACAAAGTCTGCAAAGAAATAATAAGAAAAACCAAAGACAATTCAGGCGCGGCTCATGGTCTGAATAATTCATGAATTTACTTGAAGGATAATGGTTTCATGTCTTCATTTTTCTCTCCACGACAGGTATCTTTATTCAAACTCATGTCGTACAAACAACAGTAAAATCTGCATAATGCTTCCTCTTCCTGTTCCTTTTATTTAACAGTATTTCCCCTGAGGCTCTTAATGAGGAAACGCTTTGAAGTGTCTGTGTTTAAAAGAAAATTATATTTTAACACATACATTCACGCAAACAAACAAAATGTATATGTAATGCAATTATAATATTCTGAATATAAGTTTAAAATTCCCTAGATCAGAGTGACAGAGAGAGAGAGAGAGAGAGAGAGAGAGAGAGAGAGAGAAAGAGAGAGAGAGAGAGAGAGAGAGAGAGAGAGAGAGAGAGAGGGAGAGAGAGAGAGAGAGAGAGAGAGAGAGGGAGAGAAAGAGATAGATAGATAGATATATAGATAGAGAAAGATGTAATTAGATAGATTGATAAATAGATAGACAGATAGATAGCTAGAGATAGGTAGATAGATAGATAGATAGATATATAGATAGAGAGAGATAGATAGAGAGAGAGTGGGAGAGAAAGAGAGAGAGTGAGAGAGAAAGAGAGAGAGCGCATGAAAATAAAAGATTATCAACATTATTAATAACACGAAATTAGAGTCGTTATCAATCAGGTTCACAGTATTGCACAATGTTGCCCCCCAAACAAACAGATGAATAAACAACAGACACGGAAAGAAATGTACAGGAAATACGAAGGAGAAACTGTGGTGGCAGAGGAAGGGGGGGAGAGGGGGTGGGGGTGAGGCAACGGAGAGGAGAGTTAAAGGCGATGCCGTGGGGGGAGGGGGGAGGGGGCGAGAAGGTGGAGGGGGCAGTGGTTGGAGATATGGCGGGGGAAGAAAGGGGTTGTGGAGGCTAGAAGGGAGGATGGGGGTAGCGGGAGCGGGGGAGGATGAGTATTTGGAGCTGAGGAGGGAGGAGGGGGGGGGATGGGGGGAGGGAGTAGGAGGGGGTGGGGGGAGGATAGATGCCACTGGGGTTATGACAATAATCCCTGCTGCGTGATATTTGTCTCGAGGTGGATGGACGGACACCGCATTATCAAGTCTCTCTCCTGCGGACTTTTGACTCTCGCTGTCGGAGCTTGGATGTGTCAACTCTTTTTTAAGGTCTTATGGTTGTTGATATTTTTCTCATTTCCTCCTTTTTGTTATTCTTTAGGCCTCCTATTTCTTTTCCTCCGTCAACACTGTAAATAGTCATCGTGTAGTCATGCACGTAAGTCTTGTGGAACATTATTTTCGAATTGTTTCGAATCGCTAGTTAATGCATCATGGGTAAATTTAGTGGGACTTCGAAGCTTCATTCATGGTAAACGACTTTTGTTCCTGATTCTATTCGAACGGCGAAACTTTTGATTATGTTAAGAGCCTACGAACGATTTTGCAAAACCGACACTTAATCAGATCCGCGAACAGTGAGTAACATATCTTTATATCTATTGGGAATACAGAATGTTAAAGAAATAAAGAACAGGAAATACCTGAACATGCCTATATCCGCGTGTCTTCTACGAGGCTAATGACCTTCCTCTTTGCCCCTACTTATCCCTCAGGTCATAAAGTCGGAGCACTAAGAGATCATTATAAATTATCGACTTCAGCTCCAGGATACCTCCGGCCGGAGCTCCTGGCGAAGTCAATAGATCCCCGGATCGATACAGGAGGCGCGCG
>NC_061850.1:20950360-20952860 GCF_019202785.1 Penaeus chinensis | reverse complement strand
ACACACACACACACACACACACACACACACACACACACACACACATTATGTGTAATATATATGTATATCTGTAAGAACATAAATCTATGATTATATACCATACACGCACATATATGTTAGCATGTATGTGTGTATCTATTAACATATACAAACGCAGATGAATACTCACATCGATAAGTCGCACGTATCATTGCGTGTGACCTTGAATTTGTAATCATTCAAATATATTGTTCTAAAATTGAGTTATATTTAACTGAAAACCAATTGAGTAAAAAGCAGCTTCTAAAGAATTCACACTGTTGCGGACACGTGCTTATTTGACCTATTGGATATCTGTAACTATTTTTTTTTTTTTACTTTGATATCTATAATCCTAACTTTTTGAGGTATATTTTTGGTTATCTTCAATATTTTTTCATCTTTATTTTTTTCCTTTATATTCATTCATCTTATCGAGTGCCACAGGTCTCTCAGTGAATATTTTGTGTCAATGTTGCATGGGATTTTCGATTGCAAACACGTACTCGTATATCACTGCCTGATAACATGCACTGTAGACGAAAATGAAATTATACTGGTTAGACTGTAGCGTTATGGTGATGATGACGATAATAGTGGTGATGATAATGATAGTAACGATGGTACGAATATTGTATAATGATAGGATAATACTAATTATAAGGATTATAGCAATGCTTCGTAGATAATGACAATAAGTATACTAATGGTGGTAATAAAGAATAAGATATCAGTGATATTGATAGTAATAACGATACCAACACAATTGCAATTATTATATTCATGACTGAAAGAATACATTGAACCTACGGGGGAAAACCCACGTTTAACTACCATTATAGACATTATAGCAAGGCTTATTAGATAATGCCGATAAGAATACTAATGATGATAATAAAGAATAAGATATCAGTGATAGTTCACAAAACCTACGGGGAAAACCCATGTTTCACTACCATGGCATTCAATGGTAATGTTAACAATGGTTCTGATTATGCCAGTGGTTATGGTAAAGATGATACTTGTGCTGCCGAGAATAATTGTAATTATAATAATAATTATAATGATGACAGTTATAATTATCATGGTAATATTAATTTTGCTGAGAATAAGGATGATGATTGTAATGACAATAATAACAATAATAATAATAATGTTAATACTATTAATGATGATAATAAGGGTAATGAAAAAAAACTATAAACATAATGATTATTAAGATGACAATGATAATAACAGTATTGATAGTTAAATAACAATAATAATAATGCTAATACTTGCAATAATAATGATAATAATAATAATAATAATAAGGAAAACAATAATAAAACTAATAATAATAATGAAAATAATTATAATGATAATAATGATAACAACAATAATGTTAAGGATAATACTATTACAGCTAATTCTATTACTACTACTACTATTTGTAATCATAATGAAGTGTAGAACAAAACAACAACAGCAAAAAAAACAAAAACAAGGTCCAGCAAGTTACATGTTAACGCAGATAAGATATATAATACGGAAGACGATACGGATGACAAAGAAAAGCTAACAATGAGATCTAAAAGCAATGCATATTTATAGACCTAGATAAATGTTTTTCGCTGCTGACAAAGTACAGGGAGAAATGCTAAAAAGGCCACTGAAGAAATATATGATCAAGAAAATCAAGTTACTATAATGCATTGGATTGTCTGACACACTTAAATGCCATATTAAGGTTTTAGGGAAGAAAGTACATTATAAACTGATGAATAGAAAGAAGGATGAAGACATAAATGCCTAATATTAAAAGAAACAAAGAATAACGTTATGTTGCAGGATAACCAGATAATTATTTTGAGATAACAGCTGTTGAAGAGAAACAAACGTAAGAGTAGATGGAAAAGAAAACACAGATTTCTGGAGTGAACTGTTTTGTGAAAAGATCAACCACAATGAGAATTCTACGTGGTTGAGCCAAGTGAAACGACATGATAAAAGAATGATGAAAGTTAAATGAATACGAATAAAAACGGACATTACATTACATTAGATTACAGAATTCACTAGTTTACATGAGAAATTTCCTAAACAACTGGATGTTTGTTTACAAGCAGAACTAGACAGACTGGTTGAATAAAAGGAAAATATGCTTGACTATGAAGGATGAACATAAAGAACATATTACATAAAATTTCAAACCTGTAACTGGTCAGCCAATTACGAATTTGCCGAAATTACAGCAAAGAAAAATTGCTAGTGCTTGGAGGTGGGTTGCCAATCTATAATTTTCGTGGATATGTTAGAAGAGGACACACGATATTGTAATCATTAATGCAATGCAATGGATAGCACTACACGCACAGCAGATGGTGCATGATTCAGTGAAGAAATAATCTGGACTTGAGAATTATGATCTGAGGAAGGTCACTACAAGAAGCTGTAAAATAATAAAGATAACATTAATGATAGCAATAATGATGATTTTGAT
>NC_061850.1:20937860-20940360 GCF_019202785.1 Penaeus chinensis | reverse complement strand
CACACACACACACACACACGACACACACACACACACACACACACACACACACACACACACACACACACACACACACATATATATATATCAACTAAGGAACAGAAAAGAGCAAGGGCCTAAGTAACTACGAGGGTTGCAAATTCGTTGTTCAAAGATTTCTTAATAGGGTGAAATGTATTGTTCAAAATAATATCAATAACAAAGATGCTTGACTAACTAAATACTGTCCTTATAGAAACATATATACATACTAGCTTCCACATTTTAGTGACTTGAAACTTAATTGTGTGTGCAAAATATCCCTGAAGCATCAATTGTGATATCTAAACCAAATATAGGCACACACGACGCATACGGATAATTAGGAGATTCTACTTCCTCGAAATATTCCAGATGTGGACATTGCTCCATATGACATGACGGAGAGGTTGAAGGAGGTCAACCGCGCGCTGTTAGAGGACCCGACTCCTGCTGAATGCGATCGTGCGATAACCATTCGATTCAGGGATGTCATCGCGGATTACCAGTCTCCGCGAGAGTATTACCCGTCAGGTAAGTCATCCCTAAATATTTGGTTTTCTCTCGTGGCTAAGAATTCGTTTTCTGTTGTAGTTTTCTAGGGTAACTTTCTCAATATAATTTCCCTGCAAGTGTAATCTGTGCGAGATCTTGTAATAAAACTTAAATTATTGAGTAATGTCCATATGCTTGGATATAATACGCATTAGGGATATATAGAAGATATAATGTCAAATATACAGAACCTAGTTATCAAATTTTCATTTACATCGTCAGTTTAAAGGGCTGGAGGTAACGATCGATAAAGTGGAGTGAGTGATCTATATCATAAAGCTATATTTAATTGATGCATTATCTTATCTCCAGATTCGGATGACGGATACGGAGACTCCTCAGATATCTTGTATGACGCCGAGGAGGAGGACGACGGGTTGACCTCTCTGACGTCAGAGGCCAAAGAGGTCCTGGGAGGGAATGTGAATTTGGTTGATTTCACTAGTGACTTTGTACAAGATAACTGTGATTATAAAAGTGTTAGAAACGGTCTGGTCAGCGGGAACGATATCATTAAAGGTTACGGCAATTTTGATCCCGGTGACACTAACTCCTTTTTAATCAGTGGAGAAAAACAGCAAAATGACACGAGAAAAAGAGATGTACCAAAGCTCAACTTAGGGAATAATCACGATGACACGCCATCGAATCAGACCAGGAGTAAAGTCTCTTCGGAGCAGATTACTTCGAACGTGCAGATTCCTTGTGAGAAAACGCTTTTAAAAGTAGACGATTCTGGATTGGCTGACCTGGAGACCTTTATGAAAGAAAACGAATCCTTGTCAGAGCAAAGTTCTTTAAGGGCTGACTCTGTTAATCATGAAGTGGTTGAGATGAGGAGCGGTTCTATGTCTTTAGTAGAAATTAGTGATAGAATACATGTAGAAAAGGGTTTCAGTAGTTTAGGCGATGGTGTTAACGAGGATTTCCAAGAAGTTGATGAAGTAATAGAAGGAGAGCCCGAAAGCCTCTTCGAAAGGAGAGGATCCAAAGAAAATATCGAACAAAATGAGCATTTGCCGGCCAAGAGCGGATCCGATTTTGCCTGTTATGAGTATGAGGACGACTTCGAAGACATCCAAGATGAGACATCATGTTCGAAAGACACGGAAGATGATGTAAAATCCTCCTCACCGCGAGTCACTGTTCAGACGCCCGTCTCGCCGCGTCTGTCGAAGGACAAAGTCGAAAAGCCGAAGGAGGTCGCAGTCAGACCCCAAGCGAAAGAGACGGCGGACGACAGCCCCGGCAGAAAGGAAACTCAAGAGAGCAAGAGCCTCCAGAAGCAAGGGCACAAGAGCAGGAAGGACCAAGGTGCCTCCAGAAAGTCGTCGGCGACGTCGTCCAGCGAGCGGAGCAAGAAGCGCGCCGAGAGTCAGTCGCCCTCCGACGCGGCGAAAACTCCCGCCGGCAGAACCAAGCTCAAGAGGAGCTCGGCCTGCCCGCCCGCCATCAAACCGGCGCTCCTCTCCTCGGACAAGCTGGGCTCCATCAGGTCGGCGGAAGGTGGGAAGTACAAAAACTCCTCTCGACCCGCGTCTCGCTCCGGCCACAGCTCTCTCTTTCCTTCTTCTACCTTCTCGTCACATTCGCCTTCTTCTTCGGCTTCTTCTTCCTCTTCATCTCCTCCTTCGTCGGCGGCCAATTCATCTTCCTCGATCTCTTCCTCCTCCTCCTCCTCAACCGCCCGGGGACGCACACGCACCCCTATGGGCGGGCCCGTTCGCCCCACTCAGCACAAAAACCCGGCAGCAGGACGAGCCAAGAGAGGCGTCAGCAGCAGCCCCGTCAAGGTGCCTGCTAGCGCCCACCAGGGACTCTCCCTCACGCCCATCACTCCGTCGCCGGCGGCAGTCCCGCGCTCTGCCCAGACGCCCCCTGCCGTGAGGACAGCGCCGCAGCACCGGGTCAGGAAAGCTGCCAGCGC
>NC_061850.1:20927860-20932860 GCF_019202785.1 Penaeus chinensis | reverse complement strand
TTGATTTTGATTTTTAGAGCAGGTCTTGTTTTACGATGCACTATTTAAATGGTATCGACATAATGATAAGTTTTAATCACGCAATTATTATTATTATTATTATTATTATTATTATCATTATTATTATTATTATTATTATTATTATTATTATTATTATTTCATAACTGAAGTTTCGCCACCTTTCCTCGAGTCTATAAAAGCTGAATTGCAGATGGTGCCGACGGAAACGGGACGAAGTGAGGACCTCCGTGCGCGTGGGCGTGGGCGTGCCGCGTTCACAGTCGCTAGAACGCCCGTGGGTTCAGGAGAAGACGAGAAAGCTGTACTCGGCCTACCTCAGCGGGAACTAAGCTCCTCGCAGCTGGGTGTTCGTGAGACTCCTTCCTCTCGCAGCTTCGAGACATTTCCTCACGCGATCCTCGAGAAAAGGAGGGAAGGCGGGAGCTGATCTCACAAGTCCTTTTGGGATTCGCTTTCCCTCCGCGCCGCTGGGCTGTGACTCAGTGGCCCTCGCGCTCGTCGCTTGGGTGGCGCTGCCCAGCTGCCCGGTGTGGCACTATGATAGCATGCATGTGCCAAGATAATGTACCAAGAAAGATAATTAAACATTGCCACGCAATTGTGTAGAGAACGGAAACGCCTTTTGGTGGACACTGAACACAACAATTCGCTCACAAATATGTTTTTGTATTTTTTAGTCATCAGTAGAAACATGGTTATTAGTTCATTGTTAAACGGCGGATAGTAATCTTATTGTTTATGAGGTATAAAGAACGATATACACATTGTGACTCACGATGTTCCTTAATAAGCGGATTGTTAATTATGCAATAGATAAAATATCATATTACGAAAATCTATGAAGTGATTTCATATAATTACATCTTTTAAAATGAAATCTAAAGCCACTCTGGATTTTCACACTAAGCTTTTTTTCATCGATCGCTCTTAAAACGTAAACAAGCAAGATCCAATCACAACTAATAAAAGACACAGACAAAATATATTTACACCTTTACCAGCAAACGAAGTTGTTTTGTTTAGTGTAAAAAAGATAGTTTGCTTCGATTCTGAAAGGTATTCATGACGTGTGGTTGCCAGGGGTACGATGATCTGAGCTCTGTACAAATATACACCCAACCTCTTAATCTCTGAACAAAATGTACTTGTACAATACTTGTCTTTCTGTTTTAATTTAATTTCCACGACATAGATGTGTACCATAATTGTATATCACGTTGCCATGCTTGTATAACCATCCTCACCCTCAGATCAGATTTATATACCAAGACTTTATATAAAATCCCACTGAGCAACGACCACTAGGACTCTCAAATCCCCTTGGAACCAGATGAAGGGGATTTAATCACTTTATTCTCGTACTATAGACTGTTATAGTGTCGAAGAAGAAGTGACGAGGCTGTATTGTACATATAGTATAAATGTAAAAATATAAATAAATATATTTATGTGGATTTTCGTGTCTCAGTATCAAGTATAGGGTTTTTCCACAATAATTCGATTTTCAATTAAGCAAAAATATTTCATCATGGTAAAAACATCTCTGTTTATAAGATATATGTAATAGTAATTATGTTCATATTTGTATTTCTTTCTATCTGTCTATTCATTACTTTTTATCTCTTGCTTTTCTTTCCTGACCTCCGCGTTTCTTTTATTCTTTTTCTTCCCTCATTTCCGCTTATCCTCCGTCTTCTGTTTTCCCTTCCGTACTTCCCCTTCTTCTTTTCCTTTCTCCTCTTCTTTTCTCCTGTTGTCCCCTTCCTCTTATTCATCCCTCAGGCCTGCTCTGCCTCTCCATGTCTCACTTAAAGATAGTGTAGCCTCTCAGCCCCATCTGTTGCTAGAGGGCATTTCTTGCAACGATTGCTACAAAGAAGTATTCTGATGGAAACTGTCTTTGCCACACATAAACACACACGCGGACGGGTGGATACGTAGACAGGCAAATAAAGAATGAGGGTAGAAGGAGAGAGAGAGAGAGAGAGAGAGAGAGAGAGAGAGAGAGAGAGAGAGAGAGAGAGAGAGAGAGAGAGAGAGAGAGAGAGAGAGAGAGAGAGAGAGAGAGAGAGAGAGAGAGAGAGAGAGAGAGAGAGAGAGAGAGAGAGAGAGAGAGAGAGAGAGAGAGAGAGAGAGAGAGAGAGAGAGAGAGAGAGAGAGAGAGAGAGAGAGAGAGAGAGAGAGAGAGAGAGAGAGAGAGAGAGAGAGAGAGAGAGAGAGAGAGAGAGAGAGAGAGAGAGAGAGAGAGAGAGAGAGAGAGAGAGAGAGAGAGAGAGAGAGAGAGAGAGAGAGAGAGAGAATGAGAGAGAGAGAGAGAGAGAGAGAGAGAGAGAGAGAGAGAGAGAGAGAGAGAGAAAGAGAGAGAGAGAGAGAGAGAGAGAGAGAGAGAGAGAGAGAGAGAGAGAGAGAGAGAGAGAGAAAGAGAGAAAGAGAGAGAGAGAGAGAGAGAGAGAGAGAGAGAGAGAGAGAGAGAGAGAGAGAGAGAGAGAGAGAGAGAGAGAGAGAGAGAGAGATTTGATTGATTTGTTTTGATAGAAAAAAAATATTTACAGAACAGTGTACATGTTCTGCAAAAAGCCAGGGTAAGACGCTACAGCATCTATCCAAACTGGCTATGCTTCTATTTTGTATAGGCCTGTCAATCAAACGTATTTTATACATGCCTGAAGGATTGTGCCATTGTGCTTACATTATTCACATATCATGTAGTTGGTAAAATAAAAACTTATATATCACTAATCATATCAAAGACAAGACCAGTGTCTATAATATAATTAATGTAATTAATCAACGGTCTCTGGACAGTGCTGTTTGATCGATAGGATGCAGTTTTCAAGCAACAAAGTAAGTAATATGTAAGATTATGCAACTTGGGCGCCTTGCACACTTCATATGCGTAGCCTGGTTAATGTAACCTGCTCTCTCCGAGGCAGTCCATTATAGACTTTATATGGATGTCTATGTCAGATGTCCCTGCAGTACTTTCATAATGCCAGATAGTACCATGTGCTAGTTTTGTTAACTGATCCACCTTGTTACAGGTTGATAATCCTATACGAGAGGGTAGTTGTATATTCTGCTCTGAGAGGCTAACATTTGGTGTAGGATATTCCTAGTTTCCTGGACTAAATGCAGTAAGTCTATATCGTGCAACTTGACTGTCAGAGAAGACAGCTAGGTGTCGCTGGCATGGTATATAGCTACTGACTCAGCATCAGCTGTACTTGCCCAGATGGAAATTCGTACACTTTCTTTGAGAGAGATGTCAGGAAAGAATACTCCAATCCTAGCTGCTACGTGAGGATCAGTACAGGCATCACAGTACCATGAGGGGGATGGAGAATTTCATATATATATATTTCTGGTAATGGCCTTTTAATTCTGTTACTGAAGTCATGGATTTAGGCCTTGTTAATTTGCCAATATGAACATATGCCTGTGATCTATACCATGATGTAATAAGTGTTGGTTTTGGAATGTTAATAGCATCAGTGTTCCAGACATTGAAGCTGAGAATAGTTTGGACAGTTTTGGCCTCCCATTCTAGGTTTGAGTGTATCAGATAGGAGTATCGAAGGCGCCAGGCATGCCGAACTCTGTAATTAATCTCACTGGGCAGCCAAGAACGATTCACATGGCCTTGTTTTGTAAGATTTCAAGGGGTTTGAGACCATTCTGTGGCAACATACTAGTAACTGGGCTCGCATAGTCTATCATGGATCTAACAAGGGATATGTACATCAACCTTAGGACTCTTAGGGAGGCACCTATGTATCTGTTACTTATATATTGTAAGGTTCTTGAGAGAGAGAGAGAGAGAGAGAGAGAGAGAGAGAGAGAGAGAGAGAGAGAGAGAGAGAGAGAGAGAGAGAGAGAGAGAGAGAGAGTGAGGGGGGGGGGAGAGAGATAGAGGGTGTGGGCTAAGAAAGAGAGATTGAGAATTAAGATAAGAAATTAAGACAAAAATAATAAGGATCCGGACCTAACTTCCAGACACAGGCAAATTCTATTTAAAAAAAATCAATTACAATTCAGCGGTGACAAAAAAAGATTTCTCAATTTCAATTAATCCATATTTCAAAAAGGGTTTATCAGCTCCAATTCAATTCAAATTATAATGCTCTAGAGTTCCTTTTAGTTTAATTCCTTCAAAGAATACAGACTATAATCTAAGTGGACTAGGATTTTGTTACCTGAAGGGCAATTCCTTAATTGATATAAAAAATAATTATTTTAATTTGTAGAAGTATAGAAGAATACATACACAAAGGTATATATACACATGAAAAAGAAATTCTAAAAGGAAAACATGATCTGAAAATGAATATGATATTCAGGTAATGAACCTGAAGACAAGCTCCCTATCCGCTTCCACATGAGAGGGAGAGAGAGAGAGAGAGAGAGAGAGAGAGAGAGAGAGAGAGAGAGAGAGAGAGAGAGAGAGAGAGAGAGAGAGAGAGAGAGAGAGAGAGAGAGAGAGAGAGAGCGCAACTTATGACGAACTTACAAATACAAAAGAAACAAGGTATAACAAGAACAAACAAACTTTAAACTTTCACATCATAAATGTTATACAAGCAAACATGCACCATAATACGGTAACTGGCACTGAGGACTTCATAATGACCGCCGCTTAGAAACTGCCTTGTCAGAAAGCACAAGGCACTGTGGCCTCAGTCTCTCAACCAGGACCTCGATATAAGGGGTCTCATGCTAGACAAAGCTAGTTGTGTGTACAGTGAAATCTCAGTGAGCTTGAATACTAAAGTTCGGTTGACCAGAGCAAAGATTCAGTAACCTTCTCCATGTAGCGTAATTGAATATGACATTTGTTGAAAAGTTTAGTGAATTGCATGTTAAACTCATAATATGCAATTGCTTGTTTGAGTCTGAGGTAGAGCTCACTGGAGTGTAATATTTGAGAAAATGTGGAGTAATTGCGAATGTAGCATTATCAGTATTGCCTCTATGGATGATAT
>NC_061850.1:20880360-20887860 GCF_019202785.1 Penaeus chinensis | reverse complement strand
TCTCTCTCCTTAACCCTCTTCCTCTCCCCCTACCCTTCTCCTTCTTTCTCTTTCTCCTCCTCCCATATTCCCCTCCCCTCTCTTTCCCTATACCCACCTATACACCCCACCATCTTCTCCTCTGTATCAGCATCTCCCCTCCCCCCCCCCCCCCCTAAAAAAACAACAACAAAAAAACAAACAAAAACCGGAACCATCCTCCCCCCCCCATCAGATCACCCCCTCCCCCACCACCCCCTCGCCCCCACCCCCAACCCCCACCACCCCTACCCCCACAACACAGTCATCATTTCAAGCGTCTGTAAGTCGGTCAATGGATTTGCACCGAGGACTAAAAACGTGTCAAGATGACCTCCCTTGACTGACTCCTTTTTTTCTTCTGCTTTATTGATTTCAAGAGATTTATGCATTTGTATCATTCTCCTTTTAATTAGTAATGTTATTACTAATGTTACCATTATTACCATTATTGTTATTACGGTTTATATTATTGTAAATATTATTATAATCATTATTATTATTATTATTATTATTATTATTATTATTATTATTATTATTATTATTATCATTATTGTTATCATATTATTATTATTACAACATTACCATAAACATTGTTATCATTATCACGATTATCTTTATTATAATGACAGCAATATTGATAAAAATAATAATAATAAAATAATAATGATTATTATTGCCTGTTTATTATTATTATCACTATTATTATTCTTATTTTTATTATCATTATTGTTATAAATATGATAATCATTGTTATGGTTACTATTACTATTATTATTATCATATTATTGTTCTTCTTTTAATTATTATTATTATCATCATCATCATCATCATTATTACAATCATTATAATTATTATTATTGTTCCTATTGTTATTATCATCATCATCATTATTATCATTACTATTATTATAATTATAATATTATTACTATTATATTATTATTATTATTATTATTATTATTATTATTATTATTACCTCTGATTCTTCTTGATTTTCTTGTGTTCACCAACAGCGCCGGAACCAATCCAGGTTCTTGGGCTCGAATGGGCAGTTATGTTCTTCATTCGATAGACAGTTCTTTTCGGAGGATGTGGCTTGATCCAAAGAGGGCGATCTTTTGAAGTTCTGTGATGCTGATGTTCCCTGGTATCTTGTCATTGTGACTTTCGATGCCTTTCTTGATTGCTCTTTGTGCTCCGATGACAACAGGCAATTGTCTTCATCTCCCACATTTTCGCAATCTCAATTTCCAGGTCTTTATATATGAACAGTTTTTCTGCTAGTTTTACTAATGTATTCCGATCGGGTGGGACTGCCATATCTATCAGCATGCATGTCTTTTCTTGTTTATCTTAATAATGATGTCAGATTTATTAGCACTGATCGTTTTATCGGCGTGTAATTGCATATCCCAGATAATGGTAACTTTTTCATTTTCTGAAACAGTTTCTGGTTGGTGCTCGTACCACTTGTCAGCTATTTTGATGTTGTTCCAGTGCATGTAAGCTGCGGCCTTATTATGCCCCTTGATGTACTCGTTTTTGGATTACATAATCGGCAGAGCGGGTTGGTTCCGTCTTTGATGATTCTATGGTGGTATAATCTGCTGACTGAACTTTGATCTTGAGCTGCTAGTATTAAGCCTTCTGTTTCAGCTTTCATTCCTGTTCCTTTCAGTCAGTTGTTTGTCCGTTTAAAGTCAACATCTGCTTCCTTGATTCTTGACGGGTATTGTCCATGCATGGCTTTCCCTTCCCATTTCTTTCTGATGTTTTCGAGCGTTTGGGACATGGCATGTTGTTTCATTCTCTTAGCTAGCTTAGTAACTGACTCGTTCTTTTCTGTTATCTCCTATTTAGTTCTTTCTTGAATTTATCAGCGAAATTCTTTATCGAGTAGGACTTTTTACTCTCTTCTTGTTGGTTTACTATCATCGGATTTTTCCAGGTACATTGATGTTGTTGTCTATTTGTATCAAGCCTCTGCCAAAAGATTATCTTGGTATATGCATTCGGTCCACATCTGACTTAGGATGATGCATTCGTTCTTTCGTAAGGAGCTTTCTGTTTTTTCTGTCTAAATTTCTGATCTCTTCAGCTGTCCAATTTGTTATATTATAGCTGTAAGTTACAACTGGTATGGCTATGGTGATGGCATTCAATTCACTATTAAAGACCATTCTTATTCTCCTGTAATACTCTTTTTTAAGGATCTTTTCTTTCATTTTTAATGTTGTATCCATCGCCTTCATTGATTCCAAGGTACTTTTATGTTCCTTCTTGGTCCAGTTCCTTTATTGCAGTCTCTTGATTGAGAGCGATAGTTAATGTTTTTGTCAGCTTTCCCTTGATGAAGGTTGCCTTCGCGCATTTATCCAGTCCAAATTTCATCCTGATATTATCGCTAAAAGTTTTTACGATGTCTAGCAGTTGTTTGAGCTGTTCGTCATTCATAGCGTATGCTTTTAGGTCGTCCATATAAAAGAGGTGGTTGATTTTCCTCTTGTTGATTTCATATCCGTGTTTCGTGTTGTTAAGAAGAGTGCTTAATGGGGTTAGAGCAAGGCAGAAAAGGAGCAGTGATAGTGAGTCTCCTTGAAATATGCTGTTGATGTTGATTCTTCTTGATTTAATGGTTCCGTTGTGGTTTAGATGGAGGGTCGTTTTCCAGTTCCTCATACTTGCACCTATGAAAGTGACCATTGTTGGGTTTATTTTGAACATATTCAGGTACTTAATGATCCAGGAGTGTGGTACGCTATTGGATGCTTTTATATAGTCAATCCATGCTGAGGACATGTTTCTTTTCTTACTTTTACAGTTTTCCAGGATCATTTTATTTATCAGCAGTTAGTCTTTACATCCGTAACTTCCTCTCTTGCAACCTTTTTGTTCAGTTGGTAACAGCTTATTTTCTTCAAGGAATGTATAAGTTCTTTCAATTAGGATTTTATACATTGTTGGTAAGCAAGTAATTGGACGGTAGTTCTTAGGATTTTTCTCATCTTCAGTCTTAGGTAATAGATAAATTAAGCCATCAGTCAGTTAGTTGCTCTTTCAGGATCTTTTTAGGATATCATTGTAAGCTGCGGCTAGTTCATCTTGAATGCTGGTGAGATGTTTGAGCCAGAAATTAGCTATTCCGTCATTTCCTAGTGGTTACTAGTTGCTGAATTTTATAATTGCAAGTACAGTTTCATCTTTTGTTTTGTTTGTCCACTCATGCTGTGTTTTGTTGTTCGTTCAGATTTTCTTGGACTTCGATCCATGTGGCATCACTATTATGGTTTTTATTTTCTTCTCAGGTTTTACTCCAAAAGCCTTCGAATTCATGTATTTGTGGTGATTCATTGACCTCAATCGATTTCTTACCGAGTTCTCTGTAGAATCTTTTGGTGTCTTCTCTAAAGGTCTTGTTTTGCTTGTAGAATTTACTTCTTTTCTCGAATCTATGGATTCTTTTAGCTTTAGCGTGCATTTGCTGTTAAATAACTTCTTTTATTTCTGTGAGGCTTTAATTCCATCGGATGTTTCACTTCCTTTCGATGTTCCTGGACTCGAGAACCTTTTTCAATTTCCACAATTATAGATAACTCCTTCCTTTTTGTTCCTATATCTCTCTCTATTTTCAGATTCCAAGCAGGTTATCATTATTATTATTATTATTATTACTATTATTATTATTATTATTATTATTATTATTATTATCATTGTTATTATTACTACTATTACTACTACTAATATTATTATATTATTATTATTAGTATTGTTATTATTGTTATTATTATTATTATTATTATTATTATTATTACTATTATTATTATTATTATTATTATTATTATTTTTACTATTATTATCATTATTATTATTATTATTATCATTATTATTATTATTATTATTATTATTATTATTATTGTTATTATCATCACTATTATTATTATTATTATTATTATTATTATTATTATTATTATTATTATTGTTATTATTATTATTATTATTATTATTATTATTATTATTATTATTATTATTACTTTTATTATTATCCTTATCATTATTATTACTATTGTTAGTATTATTACTATTGCTAGTATTAATATTATTATTATTGCTTTTATCATTATCATTTTTATTATTATTACTATTATTATTGTTATTGTTATTATCATAATAATGATAATAATAATAATAATAATAATAATAATAATAATAATAATAATAATAATAATAATAATAATGATTATTATTATAATTATCATTATTATGCTATTCTTCTTCTTGTTATTATTGCTATTATTATTATTATTATTATTATTATTATTATCATTATGTAATTTTTTTATTATAATTATTATTAATATTGATATTATTATTATGCTATTATTATTATTATTATTATTATTATTTTAATTATTATTATCATTATTTATATTATCATTATTATCATTATTATCATTATTATTACTATTGTTATAAATATCATTACTACCATTATTGTTGATATTATTATTCGTTATTATTATTATTGTTATCATTATTACTGTTATTATCAATATTGTTATATTGCTACAATATAGCTGTTATCATTATTATCATTATCACCATCATCATCATTATGATAATAAGTGTTATTATTTTCATCATCTGTTTTCTTTTATTAATATCATATCAGTAATATCATTACTGTTATTATCGTTATAATTATTATTATTGTCATTATCATTGTCATTATTGTTTTTATCTTTATTGTTGATATCATCATTATTATTGTTATTGTTATTGTTGTTTTGCTATTGTTATTATTACTATTATTCTTTTTGAATGTATTGTTATCATTATTATTATTATTATTATTATTATTATTACTATCTCTATTATCAAAATTGTTATTATTATTATTATTATTATCATTAACATTAATATTGTCGATGGCCAGAAAAAGATAAAAAGTTGCTGGTTCCTTCAATAACTGAACATAGAAAATATAAGGTAGATAGATGGAGCGATCGATAGATAAATAACCAAGACAGATATCTAAAGTCGACATTTTTTATGCCAAAGACAAGTCCTTATTGCCACACATGCATTAGGACCTGCATCAGATTTTAATTTCGAATCAAGTGGTCCGCGTTCTAAATCGAAATTAATTTGCATGAATTCCAAGTCATTTTTTAAGATGTCTTAATGAACGCTGAAAAACCCTCTCGTGGGGAACTGTGAGAGAAATTTTAAACTCGCAAGAAAGCTTTTCTCCAGCAATGTAGATATTTTTTTTTTTTTTTTTTTTTTTTACCTCGTTAAAGACCGTTAAACGATTTATATTACATATAAATATATTTGGTATACCTTTTCCTTTCGTTAAATGCTGTTAATGCTTCTCGGTGAACAGCATCACTTGGCAGCATACAGCAAGAATGGATTGTGGTGGTTGGCAATGCTGTTAGAGAGGGTGCTAGTGAAAGGGAATTGGTAACGCTGAATTTTGAATACTATTACATGTCTTTCACTTTTTTTTGCATGTGCTCTATGTAAGTGTGTGTGCGTGTATGTGTGTAGGTTTATGTGTGTACGTGTATGTGTGTAAGTGTATGTGTGTACGTGTATGTGTGTACGTGTATGTGTGTGCATGTATGTGTGTACGTGTATGTGTGTACGTGTATGTGTGTGCATGTATGTGTGTACCTGTATGTGTGTACGTGTATGTGTGTGCATGTATGTGTGTACGTGTATGTGTGTACGTGTATGTGTGTGCATGTTTGTGTGTACGTGTATGTGTGTACGTGTATGTGTGTGCATGTATGTGTGTACGTGTATGTGTGTACGTATATGTGTGTACGTGTATGTGTGTACGTGTATGTGTGTGCATGTATGTGTGTACGTGTATGTGTGTACCTGTATGTATGTATGTGTGTACGTGTATGTGTGCATGTATGTGTGTACGTGTATGTGTGTACGTGTATATGTGTTTGCGTATGTATGTACGTGCATGTTTGTATGTTTATGTATGTATGTGTATGTGTGTATGTGTATGTGCATGCGTGTTATATGTATACATCTATATATGTATGTGTATGTTTGTACGTGCATGAGCAGGTGTTGGGGAACGAATCATTATATTCATAATCATCAGAATGTTATTAACGAGTATTGGGCATGATGGTATTATGATAATGATAACAGTAATGGTGATGATTATCATTATCATAATTTTGATCGTTTTTATGATGATAATGCATAGTAATATTGATAATGAATATTGACAATGGCAATAGTAATAGTCATCAGGACAATAAAGGTGACGATATTATTCATAATAATAAGAATGATAACAGTATTATTGATAATCTAATAAAAGAAAAAAGCGAGAAAAATAAACAAATAAAAGTAATGAACAAGTAAAAGGAAAGGGAGGGGGAGGGGTGAGAGAGGAGGTGGGAAAGGGGGAGAGGGGGAGTGGGGGGAAATGAAGGGGGGGAGGGTAGGGGGTTGTTAGGAAGGCCGAGGGGGAAGGGGGGGGGGCGGGAATAGCCCACGCCATCGCCAAAATTCGAGAAAGCTAACACGGTTAATTAGCCAGAGTGTTGTAACAGAGAGGCAGCATTAGTGGTAGTTGGATGAGGGTGAGGAGGAGGAGGAGGAGGAGGAGGAGGAGGAGGAGGAGGAGGAGGAGGAGGAGGAGGAAGGGGAGGAGGAGGAGGAGGAGGAGGAGGAGGAGGAGGAGGAGGAGGAGGAGGAGGAGGAGGAGGAGGAGGAGGAGGAGGAGGAGGAGGAGGAGGAGGAAGGGGAGGAGGAGGAGGAGGAGGAGGAGGAGGAGGAGGAAGAGGAGGAGGAGGAGGAGGAGGAGGAGGAGGAGGAGGAGGAGGAGGAGGAGGAGGATGAGGGTGAGGAGGAGGAGGAGAAGGAGGATGAGGATAAGGGTGAGGAGGAGGAGGAGGAGGAGGAGGAGGAGGAGGAGGAGGAGGAGGAGGAGGAGGAGGAGGAAGGGGAGGAGGAGGAGGAGGAGGAGGAGGAGGAGGAGGAGGAGGAGGAGGAGGAGGAGGAGGGTGAGGAGGAGGAGGAGAAGGAGGATGAGGAGAAGGGTGAGGAGGAGGAGGAGGAGGAGGAGGAGGAGGAGGATGAGGATGAGGGTGAGGAGGAGGAGGAGAAGGAGGATGAGGGTGAGGGTGAGGAGGAGGAGGAGGAGGAGGAGGAAAAGGAGGAGGAGGAGGAGGAAGAGGAGGAGGAGGAGGAGGAGGAGGAGGAGGAGGAGGAAGAGGAGGAGGAGGAGGATGAGGGTGAGGAGGAGGAGGAGAAGGAGGATGAGGATGAGGGTGAGGAGGAGGAGGAGGAGG
Organism: Penaeus chinensis; assembly: GCF_019202785.1. Lineage (NCBI taxonomy): Eukaryota > Metazoa > Arthropoda > Malacostraca > Decapoda > Penaeidae > Penaeus > Penaeus chinensis. The sequence goes on along the minus strand of NC_061850.1, from coordinate 20,880,514 downwards.
AGGAGGAGGAGGAGGAGGAGGAGGAGGAGGAGGACAAGGAAGAGGAGGAGGAGGAGGAGGAGAAGGAGGAGGAGGAGGAGGATGGGGAGGAGGAGGAGGAGGAGGAGGAGGAAGAGGAGGAGGAGGAGGAGAAGGAGGAGGAGGAGAAGGAGGA
>NC_061850.1:20862860-20865360 GCF_019202785.1 Penaeus chinensis | reverse complement strand
GGAGGATGCAGGAGGAATGGTAAGAAGATGAGGAGAAAGTGGAGGGAAAGAGAAGGTTAAGGGGAAAGGATGAGGAGGGGGAAGGATGGAGGAGGAGAGGGTGAGGAGAGAGAGAAGGTGAGGAGGCAGAGAGGAAAGGAGAGAAGGAGGAGGAGAAGGAGGAATGGTATGAGGAAGAGGAGAAGAGGAGAGAAAAGAGGAGGGGAATTAGAGGTGGAGGAAGAAGAATATGTTAAAGAAGAAATGGAGTTTAGAGGAAGCGGAGGAGGAAGAGGAGTAGTTGAAGAGGGAAGATGAGAGAGTAAAGGACGTGAAAGGGAGGAAGAGAGGAGGAGAAACTGATAAGTTTAGAGGAGAAAGAGAGAGAGGAGAAGGATGAAAAGCAAAAGAGGGTGGAAGGGAAGGAAAAGGAGGATAAAGAAAAGTAAAGAGAGGAAGAAGTGAAAGAAATGATATGAAGCCTGTGAGAAAGAATACGCCTTTCTAGGGGAAGGAGAGAAAGAAAATCAGAAAACGGGAGGAGACATAAGAGAAGATAATTTGAATTTGTAAGTATGACTAGCAGCTGCCCGAGATCATGTATTCACTCTTGTATTTCTCGTTCTTAAAATTTTCAATCATTCTCATGGCGAACGATTCGCGCACATTTCTATTCACTTCCCAAAAATGATCGTAAGAGGAAAATGCATCGCTTATATTCCTCCACTGATGCAATAATGCAACATCGCTTCCCTTCTCGCAATGGCCGATCGATGCGAAGAGAGTCTTCCGCGTATATTTACGCTCGCTTAATCATTGTCTTCTCTATCTTATATTCGGATTAAAGACGACGATAAAATGGACGAAAATATACGATCTCCAGTATTTAGAATCTTTAAATACCGCAAAATAATGGAATTAGAACGTGTTTGGCGCAGGTTCTAGTTCTAAAGATTACACGCCTGGCGCCGTACGTTAACCAGGTCAGCGATAGGTAAAGGTGTTTGATCATAGTTATAGGAGTTAAACACCTACATGTGGTCGCGTGATTCACGAGAGTCCACCTGGTATTTCGCAGGCTTAGATTAGGTTAGGTGAGGTTAGCGTTAGGTTAGGTGAAGTTTAGGTGAAGTTAAATCAGGCTGGGTTAGATTGGGTTTGATTAGATTAGGTAGAAAGAGGACAACATAGGGATTAGGGAACAAGACCCGCATCAGTTTAGACATCTTCCACGGTGTATTGCTGACATTGTGCAATTACCAACGCACATCTCTGAGCAAATATAGTTGAAAGGAAGATAGGTTTCAATGGCGTTCGTGCTTGAAGTAGTTTCTCAGAATACAGACAATTAACTCTTCGTGTTTGTGGCTTGTACTCCACACCAGGACCCGCCTTTGGGATGTTAACATCATAATATGGCGTCTGATTTGGCGCGGATACAGACCAATTACAACAAACTTTATTTCGAATGTACTGCAGAGATGTCACTACTTATATCTCCTATTTTTTTTTTTTTTTTTATTATTATTATTATTTTTTTTTTTTACAATTTTTGGCGCTCTCTTTCTGGCGAAATAAACATTTGTACACCAAAGCTTAGGATGTTTTCAAAGAAAACGAAATTCTCAAAGCGGAAAGCATTATAGAAAACGAAGGGTTCATAGAAAACGGTGCTTTTACTGTATTTGCTCGTTTACGGTCAATATTGACTCGACAAAGTCAATCATAAATTAAAGTAGGGCACACCAAATGCAAGCTTATCCTCGTCTTTCCTTTCTGACACTTTTTCTTAATTTTTGAAATGGTTTCCCAGCTCTAAATATTTCTCACAGTTCGTTTTCAAAACTTCAAGGGGGTACTAAAGCATCGAAAGTTCTTAATAAAAGCCGATGTCATATGACCCACCCCATCCCCTGTGTCCCTCACCCCCTTCAAGTCATTTAATGCTCTGGAGTGCTACCCGACTGAACATTCAAGGACAGGGCCTCAAATGAATTCTTTCTCATGCCTTTTAAAGGAAGAAGATGAAGAAGAAGGATAAGAAGATGAGGAAGAAAGGACGGGGAAATATAAAGAAAACGGGAAGATGAAAGGATTCTTTTTTAATCTTCGTTCCTCGCCCTCTTCCCCGTCCAAGAACTTAGAGATGAACTGGCGTAATCATTAATTTCGGGAGAGAAGCTAGAGTTTGGAGCATGTGGTAATCCTTTAAAATCCTTTCGGAGGGAGGGGAAGGAGGGGAAGGAGGAGGAGGAGGAGGGGAAGGAGGAAAAGGAGAAGGAGGAGGGGAAGGAGGGAAAGGAGTAGAAGGAGGAGGGGAAGGAGGGAAAGGAGGAGGAGGAGGAGGGGAAAGAGGGAAATGAGAAGGAGGAGGGGAAGGAGGGAAAGGAGGAAGGAAGGGAAGGAAGACTGGCACGGAAGAGAACGAGGAGTTGGATAGAGAAGGAGAAAAGGTGAAGAATAGGAAAGGAGGAGGAGAAGGGAAGGAGAGGAAAGAACTGAGGGCGATGACAGATGATGA
>NC_061850.1:20842860-20845360 GCF_019202785.1 Penaeus chinensis | reverse complement strand
TAGATAGATAGACAGATAGATAGGGAGTGAGAGAGAGAGAAAAGGAGAGAGAGAGGGGGAGACACATAAATAGATAGATAGATAGAGAGGGGAGACAGACAGAAAAGACAGACAGCGGGACGAGATAAACAGGAGGGGGCGAAGATACTCCCGGAGATAGATTTTGAACCAAGGGGAGACAGATAACAAGATCAATAGATAGGTAAAGAGAGAGAAGAACTTACCCTCTTGCTCTTCTCTTTCAATCAGTTTGCATTTCCCCATCCTTCCTCGGTACTAAAAAATTTCAGGCTTACACAATGCATGTAAACGAAGGTTGTGCTTTAGAGGACCAAACACTAAATTGGCCCCGTGATGAGTTTCAACGCCGTCCATTGTCAGAAGGGATCAGCGCCCCCCTTTACCTCCCTCCACCGGGCTCCATTTTGTTTTGATTGGGAAAAGTCTTCGATTTTCTTTATTGCTCCTACCCTTCTCCCAAAAAACCTCCTGCCCTTCTTGCCTTTGTCCTTTGTCCCTCTTATTTTGTCCCCTACTCCTCTCTCCCTTGCCCCCTACCCTCCCTCTCCCCTATTTTCCCGTCCCCTAATTCCTCCTTCCCTGTCCGATACCCCCTCGCTTCCTATCTCCAAACCCCCTTTCCTTACCCACACTCACTCTCTCCTGCCCCCTTGCCCCCTCCTCCCGTACCCCCTACCATTCCTCCTTCCTATTTTCCTGTCCCTGCCCTAACCCCCCCCCCCCCTCCTCCTGTCTTCATGAATGTTATTATTAATCATTTCCTTATGATTACGCGCGCACTATGAAAGGGTCTTTTACTTTATCTACGGATTTATTTATAGAATTTTACGTTTTTTTTTTATTATTATTTTTTTTATTTTTCCGAAGAAAAACTTTTGATGTTTAGATTAATTTTGGGATTTTATGAATAGAAAAGGAGGGGGTTTTTTTTTCGTATTCTTTTTCTCTTTACGCTAATTTCCTCGCTTATAATTATTAGCGATGTGTATATTTAAAATATTAAGGCCAAAAATGCTTTTCTTTCTCCTCTCCCCTCGCCTTCTCTGTTCTTCTCTCTGTCTAATTACCTGTTTCTTTACTTTTCTTCTTTCTCTCCGTATCTTATCCTCCGTCTCTTTACTGGTGCCTGTATTTTTTTTTCTCCCTCTCTCTCTGCCCATCATTAATTGTCTCTATTCCTTTCTCTTTCCCTTTCTCTGTTTCTCTCGCCCTCTCTCTGTTCTCTTTATTTCACTGCACTTCCCTTCATTCTACCTTCCCCTCTCTCTGTTCAATTTTTAAATTTTGTCTTTTTAACCCTTCCCCCCTTTATTCTTTTCAGCTTCCTTTCCTTCTCTTATCTTATTGTCTTTCTTCATTTCTCTTCCTTCCCTTTCCCCTCTCTGTTTCTTTTTATTTCCCTTTTTTTTTTTTTCTTTCCCTCTGCTCTCTCTCTTTCCCTTTGGCTTGTTGTTCGCTCTATCTCGCCATGTTGTTGCGTTCTCTGGTCCCTTGTCCCTTTCTCCTTTTCCCCTCTTCTCTCTCCATTTCCCCTCTTCTCTCTCCATTTCCCCTCTTCTCTTTCCTTTTCCCTCTTCTCGCTCCTTTTTCCCTCTTCTCTCTCCTTTTCCCTTCTTCTCTCTCCCTTTCCCCTCCTCTCTCTCCATTTCCCCTCTTCTCTTTCCCTTTCCCCTCTTCTCTCTCCATTTCCCCTCTCTTTTCTTTTCCCTCTTCTCTATCCCTTCCTCTTTGTCTCAACGAGGGGGTGGGGAGGGAGGGGGGATGAGTGCTTTGTTGTGGTTATTCCCCTCTGTCTGTCTTCTCTTTTTCGTTTTTAAATTTTTCTCTTGACATTGGGTTTTTCTATTCAAATTTCGTATTATTTGCTTTAATCATCCATAGGTCTGTTCTTATTTTCTCTTATTTCCTCTCTCGGTCTTCATTATCTCCCGTTTCTCCCTTTCTCTAGTTATTATCTGTTTTCATTTCCTTTTTAGCTCGTTCTCAATGTTTATTATTGTTCTCTTTTTTTCAAACCTCTTTCTTTATATCTAATAATCCAATTATCTGCTTGTTTTTCTTTCTTTGTTTACTCCCTCTGTCTGTCAAAAATAAATTTGGGCTTTTACGCCCTCCTTCTCTCTTTCTTCATCTCTCTCTCTGTCTACGTAGTTATCCGTCGTTTTAAACCTTCCCCTTTTCTCTCTCTCCTTACCTCCTCTATATCTCCTTCTAATTATCTGTCATTTTACTTTCTTTTTCTCCTTCTTTATCTCACCGTTTTGTCTACCTAATCTTCGATATTTTTACACTTCCCTTCTCTCTTTCTTTATCTCATTTTATCTCTTCACATTATTAACTTTTCCTTTACTTCTCTCCCTTCTCTCTTTCTTTATCTCATTCTCTTTCTCTCCACATTCCTTCCTTGATCTTTCTCTACTTTGTCTTTATCTCATTCTCCCTCTGTCCACACGATTATTCTTTCTTTTACTTATCTCCC
>NC_061850.1:20817860-20820360 GCF_019202785.1 Penaeus chinensis | reverse complement strand
GAGGAGGCGGCTTGCTTATTGCAGACGGCAGACTCCGGACATCACGCTGTACGGGCGCAATTCCGCCACGACGACACAATCCAGCATTATCAATCGACCCAAGTATTCGACGGCTAACATGGACCTAGATAGTATGCGCCGCGAGAACAATAGCGTCTTCATATCGCGGTCGGCGGACTAGACATATAGTCGCATCTCGAGTATATGCTCAGATATCACGTATTCTCTACTTGCACTCTCTGTATTGATCCGCGCTGCCACGTATCGCTGGCCTCTATCGGCTTGCAACGCGAGAACATAGCTCTGCCTCGAGCGTATTCTCGCGCTAGCCACAATCGAGCGTCCTCTCTCGGAACTGTACGCTCTCCCAAGGCGCTGACCGAGATTAGGAGGAGGATGAGTATACAAAGATCCTCCTCTCTCTTTTCTACTCTCTCCCACTCACTTCACTCTTCGTCTTCTCCTCTCTCCCACTCTCTTCCTCTCTCGTCTTCTTCTCTCTCCCACTCTCTTCCTCTCTCGTCTTCTTTTCTCTCCCACTCTCTTCCTCTCTCGTCTTCTCCTCTCTCCCACTCTCTTCCTCTCTCGTCTTCTCTCTCTCCCACTCTCTTCCTCTCTCGTCTTCTCCTCCTCCCACTTCTTTCCTCTCTTCGTCTTCTCTTCTCTCCCTCTCTCTCTTCCTCTCTGTCTTCTCTCTTCCCACTTCTTTCTCTTTGTCTTTCCTCTCTCACTCTCTTCTCTCTCGTCATCTACGTCTCTCCCATTTTCCTCTTCGTTTCTCCTTTCACTCTCTTCTCTCTCGTCTTCTCCTCTCTCATCTCTTTTCTCTCGCGTCTTCTCCTCTTCACTCTTTCCCTCTCTCGTCTTCTCCTCTCTCCCTCTCTCTTTTTTATACTCTTCGTCTTCTCCTCTCTCCCCTCTTTCCTCTCTCGTTTTTCTTCACACTCTCTTTCCTCTCTCGTTTCTCTCTCTCCCATTCTCTTCCTCTCCATTCTTCCTCTCGTTTTCCTCTCTCCATTCTCTTCTCTCTCGTGTTCTCTCTCTGTCTTCTCTCTCTCCCACTCTTTCCCTCTGTTTTTCCCTCTCTCCCATTCTCATCTCTATCGTCTTTCTCTATCGTTTCTCCTCTCTCCATTCTTTCTCTTTTCGTGTTCTCCTCTCTCCTTTCTTTCCGATCTTTCTTCTCTGTCTTTCCTCTTCCACTCTATTCCTCTTCGTCTTTCCTGCTTCCAATTCTCTTCATCTCTGTCTTCTCCTCTCCTCCATTATCTTCTTCTCTCGTGTTACTCCTCTCTCAATTATTCTCTTACTTCTTTCGTGATTTTCCCTCTCTCATTCTTTCCGACTCTCTTCTTCTCTGTCTTCTCCTCTCTCCCACTCTCTTCCTCTCTCGTCTTCTCCTCTCTCCCACTCTCTTCCTCTCTCGTCTTCTCCTCTCTCCCATTCTCTTCCTCTCTCGTCTTCTCCTCTCTCCCATTCTCTTCCTCTCTCGTGTTCTCCTCTCTCCGATTCTTTTCCGACTCTCTTCTTCTCTGTCTTCTCCTCTCTCCACTCCTCTCTCTTTCTTCTCCTCTTCCCCTCTCTTCTTCTCTTTCTTCCCTTCTCACTCTCTTCCTCTCTCGTTTTTCTATCAGGGCAAAAGGGGGGAGGAAGAACGGGTTATAATAGATCTCTTCACGTGGAGTCGTCGTTAGGGAAACAGAACTCTGGAGAGCGAGGGGGGAGAGAGAGGGGAGAGAGAGGGGAAAGGAGGGGAAAGGAGGGGGAAAAAAGGAGTAGGAGGTGAGGAGGGGAGGGGAAAGGGTCTGGGAGGAAGAGGGGCGGGGCAGGAGAGGGGAAATGGGTGGAGGGGGGATGAGGGGGGGAGGGAAGGGGGTGAGGAGAACGAGAAGGGAAGAGAAAAAGTGAGGAAATGAGAGGAGGGGAAGAAGAGGGGAAATGAGAGGTGGTGAATGGAGGGAAAGAGGATGGAGGAAAGCGGAAGGAGAACGAGGAGGGAGAGACAAAAAAAAAAAAAAAAAAAGGGAGAAAGGGAAACGTAAGGTTAAAGGAGAAGAGGACGAAGGGAATTAAAGAAGAGAAGGAAGGGAAGAGGAAAGGGATAAGGAGAGCGATAAAAGGAAGAGAGAGAGGTAGGAAGATGATACGGAGAATTAACAAAGGAGGAAGACAGGGGGAAAGTTGAAACAAAGGAGTAGGGAAGGAGGAGAGGGCGAACGAAAGGGAGAAGCAAGTATAAGAAAGAGAGAAAGAAGGGGAAAGAACAAGAATAGAATCATTGTTTAAAGTGGAAGAGATAAAGGAAATTGTGGAAGAGGATAGAAAGAAAAGTAGGTGAAGAGGATGTTAAGAGAAAGAAAGAAAGAAAGGAAGAGAGGAATAGAGAGGTGAAGAGAGAGAGTGAGAAGAGGAGAGAGGAGAGAGGAGAGAGGGAGAGGAGAGGGAGAGAGATGAGAGAGAGGAGAGAGAGAGAGAGGAGGAGAGAGAGAGAGAGAGAGAT
>NC_061850.1:20805360-20807860 GCF_019202785.1 Penaeus chinensis | reverse complement strand
AATTCGTATGAATTTATGTGTAATGAAATGAAAGGAGCAATAGAGAGAAGAGGAGAGGGAAAACAAGTGAAGAAGGAAATAAGGAAGGAGGGAACACAGGGCAGAGAGGAAAAATGGAAACGGGAAGAGGAAGGGAGGAAGGATAGGGGGATTAGAATAAACGCTTAATTAAACAAACGAACTCAGACGGACACACGCAAAGCCAGAAACATATACACTCACAATCAGATCCATAAAGCGAGGCTCACTTTCTGGCATCACTAGCGCGCATTCAGAAGCCATGCTTCCTCTATATATATATACATATATATATATATCTATATATATATATATATATGTAAATAAATATATATATAAATAAATATATATATATATATATATATATATATATATATATATATATATATATATATATATGCGTGTGTGTGTGTGTAAACACACGTATATAGAAATGTGTATATATACACACATATGTATATATACACATATACATACACACACATAACTGTATATATATATATACATATACATACACATATGTATATACATACATATATATATATATATATATATATATATATATATATATATATATATATATATATATGAGTATGTGTGTGTGAGATCCTATACAAATTGCATAACTGAATTCACCGTACCTAGACACGCACGCATCCAAGTGACTAATTTCATACTTGTTCAGAACCATTAAGCAATCATAGCAAAGCTTAACTAGCCCTTACCCAATTACAGCCTGCATTAATGTCCAATGCCCGAAACGTTCATCTAGTTGATAAAAAATATAATTAAGCACTTTATTAAAACACTATAGTGAAAAGCTACGTAGCATCTGAATACCTAAGAATGGTAAGGGTAGTCTGAGTAATACCACTGATTACTTTTGTAAATCTGCAATTCACAGAGCCATAAATAAATCAGTGAAGCAGTTGAAAAGGAAAAACCAATCACTACAGAGAGAAACCATAAAAAAGTTGTTCGTATGTGATTGTTCGTGTTTTGGTTTCGGTGACGTCAGAGAGGTGATACAATATTCCTTTTCGTTAAAAGCTTGAGTTGTGCATCCTTTTCTTGTAGGATCTTGTATATGTATATATATATATATATATGTGTATATATATGTCTATATATATGTCTATATATGTATATACATATATTTATGTAAGTATAATTAACACAAACACACACACATTCGCGAAAGAGAGAGAGAGAGAGAGAGAGAGAGAGAGAGAGAGAGAGAGAGAGAGAGAGAGAACTAAATAAACAGACAGCAGAACACATTAATAACCATGTTTCTGGCGAAGTGACTGAATACTGCACGTTCCCTCACTTAAATTTTAAAAAGGAAAAGGAAAAAATCTCATGATGAATGGCATTTGCGAGCTTCGGGATTCTGTGCTTGCGAAGGTCCAGCTATAAATCAAGTAATGGGGGATTTTCAGGTCTACACAAATGTAACTTTCTCTCCTCTTGTGCCTCGTTCTTGCTCTCTCTCTCTCTCTCTCTCTCTCTCTCTCTCTCTCTATCTATCTATCTCTCTCTCTCTCCCCCCCCCCCCTCTCTCTCTCATCCATCCACTCCCCTCTTTATCTCTCTATTTATCCTTTCCCGCATTTTTTTCTTCATTCGAAACTATATATTCACCTTCTGAAAATAAAACGCATCTTAATTCTCCCCACAATACAACCTAATTTTTCGTACATAAATACTCTTGCCTAATTTCGCCCATAGTCCAGTCGAGAGCGCAAAGTATGAAACGCAAGAAGGGCAAACTAATTATCATAATGGAGGCATCGTACAACAGTCCCAGAGGTGTCAGTAGTCAGCGAGGGGTAAGTGAGCACAGATGTACTGCCTGCTCCTTCTAATTTGAGAGAAAGACATTATTCTGGTTTTGTTTTGGTATGTTATTATGTCATTATTCGAAGGAATCGTAGTTTCCGAACATAGTTTTTTTCAATGATTACCATGATAATGATAATGATATTATAATTCTTATAAAAATAATGATAAAACGATAATGATTAAAAAAAGAAAATTGAAATGATGGTGAAGAATGATGATGATAATAAAGATAATGATAACAACAACTGTAATAATCGTAAAAATAATAGTAATAGCAATAATGATAATAATGATAACAACAAAAACTATGATGATAACGATAATAATGATAGTAATTAAAATAATTGAATCAGTACTAACAGTATTAATGATAAAGTTAATAATAACACTCCTGTCCGTCCGCCTTTCCGTTGAGATCGACAGCATGAGAAAAAAATATCGACTTGGAACTTTTTGCAGTTAGTCGGACGTTGCAAGACAAGGCTTTCTTTGTAAACCTTTGTAAAGTCTTTCATCGACCCAGTACTGCGTGTGGCGAGGAAACATGAATTTATTTTTGGGTAAAATTATCGATTTTGATCCCTTAGTCCTTGGAAAATTTTAATTAAATAGGGCCGCGGTTTTCTGTCGACCCCAT
>NC_061850.1:20797860-20800360 GCF_019202785.1 Penaeus chinensis | reverse complement strand
AGAGAGAGAGAGAGAGAGAGAGTAAGAGAGTAAGAGAAAGTAAGAGAGAGATAGAGGGTATAGATATAGAAATAGATAGACAGATGAACAGATAGAATAGACAGATAGACAAATAGATAGAACTGACAGATAGACAAACAGATAGTTAGACAGACAGATAGATAGGCGGTCAGTTAAACAAACAAATGGACAAAAAGACAAAGATATAAATAAACAAACAAATACAAAAAAAAAAAAACAGAGAGAAAAATAGACAGACCATTAGACAGCAAAAGAGAGAGAACGACCCCCCCCCCCCCATACCCCTACGCAAGGAATCTCCGACGGTAAATGAAAAACGCTGAAAATAATCGCACGAGCAAAAAACGCTGAATGTAGTGGAAAGGGTCGGGGTAAGGGAGGCGTTCGCAATGAAACCAAAAATGCCTCTGTTCTCGCTAGTGCCGGACGAGGGAGGGCCTTCCAGTCGCCAGCTCGCAATGCGTGAAGTTTATCTTTATTGGTGTACTTAGTTCTATTTATTTTGTTTATGCGTTTTGAACTTGTTCATTTATTTTTTATCTATTATTTTTTAATGGTATATATTTGTTTATTTATTATATTATTATTATTATATTTATTTAAATATTCATTATTTTATTATTATATATATTTATTTAAATATTCATTATTTTATTATTATATATATTTATTTATTATTTATTTTTTATTAGTTAATGGAGTGGTGAATATGCGAAAGTTTTCTTCAAATATTCTTGATAACGTATGTGAATAAAGACAGCTAAACTGGCAGATTTACTTACATACATACACGAACAGGTAAGCATACACACGTACACACAAATAAAAAAAACATAAACGAAAAAAAATCAGCATATATACGCACACAACAACGCAAACATGGAAATACAAATACAATATGGATATGCAAACAAGCAGACACCTACGGACATATGCACAGACAGGTAATGAAATGAACGAAAAATGAAGCGTAAAGTTTCAAATTCCTCAAGATATCTTCATTAAACGAAGCATGTGTTAATTTCCCGTTCATATTGTTTCGTTTTATCTTTATGTACACGTTACTGTGTTTGTGTTTGTTTCGATATGCACAAACACCAATACACAAGTAAACAATACAAACATGCAGCATTCAGAGACAAATATACACAAAAAAAGGTTCAAGCATATACTAAACAAATACAAACACACAGAGATACACAAACGAGCAACAACAACAACAACAAACAAAACACAGACTCAATCACACATACATACAAATACAAAAGCAAATCATTTAGTAACAGCAAAGACGTATACAAAGACAGACATAAACGAACGCACAGAAAGACAAACAAATACACACACACACACAAAAAAAATCAAACACACCAAAGAAAACACACACACACACTCAAAACAAACACACACACTAAAAAACACACAAACAAACAACCACTCACACACACAAAGACCCAAACGAGCCCAAAGTGACCCCCAGAGTTCCCGAGGAGAAGCAAGCCGAAGGGACGAAGGCGGAGGGTGACCGTGGAACTCGAGAAAGAATTCTTAATACTCCTTAGAAGGAATCTGGCCGAAGGGGGGGAGGGGGATGGGGGGGGGGGTTAAGGAGTTCTCTAGGATTACGTAACTTTCCCTTGAGGCTTTTTGGGGGTAAGGGTATATAGCCTTAGGTGGGAAAAGGGGTTGCAGTTATGGTGTTTAATGGTGGTGGCGGTGGTTATGGTGTTGGTGGTGGTGATGTGGTGGTTGGTGGTAGTGGTGGAGATGGTGGTGGCGGTGGTGGTGGTGGTGATGAGGACATAATAGTGTTGGTGATGTGGTAGCTTGGTGTTTGTGGAGGGGTGGGGTGATAGTGGTTGTGATGGTGATGAGTTTTCGTAAGAATAAGTTTTAATGATATTGGTACCTAAGATTAGTTATGGTGGCGGTAATGGCAATGATGTTGGTGGTTGTGATGATGATGGCGATGTTGATGGTAAAGATGATGGTGGTGATGATAGAGATTGTGTTGGTGCTATGATAATCTTCAACGGCTATTGTGATTATAATTGGATATGGTGGTGACGGAGATTATGATAATGAGGACGATGATGGTGCCAATGATAACGAAGGTGACGTCTCATCTTTATAATGAAAATTTACAATGATAAAACTGATAGAAATTATGATATGGCGACCAGTAGTGTTAGTAACAATATCGATGATAATAGTAGTAATGGGTCTATAAATAATAGCTGTAACCAAGGTACTTTAACACAGGTAACCCCACTTAGTCTTGATGAAAATCCTAGTTGGCAACTCCCAAGCTAAGCCCCGCCTCTTCGGCTTATATTAATGGCAATTATTAGTTTTTTTTCTTGGTTTCTTTTTCATTATGTTTTTTTTAGCATTGTTATTACTGAATAATTTCCAAATAAAATGCACTGTAGAAACACTTACAATGAAATATTGCACAGATTGACAAATTCAAAAGTCG
>NC_061850.1:20785360-20787860 GCF_019202785.1 Penaeus chinensis | reverse complement strand
AACAACAAGTCTAGACAGTTTGTAAGAAGGCCACTGATTGGTGGTAACTTGCCTAGTTTTGACCTGGACCTGCCATTTGTAAGGAGGTCTCTGATTGGTGAAAAACCTACCTTAGTTCTTCTTGAGTGTTTCTGTAAAGCTGTACGAGGCGGATAATGGGTTGTTTGTCTGCTCGCTTGTTGGTCATGGCGAGGAAGAAACAGATGAGTAACGTTAAAAAAGATAAAAGAAAAAATAAATAATTCGAGAAAAAAGTAAAGAGAACGAAAAAAAAAAAAAAATAGAAGAAAAAATGTTAAACAACATTAAATAAAGAAGGGGCACAAACATGAGTATGAATGACAAATAAAGTTAAATAAAAACAATTCATATTAGAAAATTGGAAAATGAGAAAAGAGGAGCAGGAAGTCAAGAAAATATTTTTCTTTGGACAGAAGGCTTATGCAAATATTATCTTTATTTAGCCTTTCTCCTCTCACTTTTCCCCTCACCATATTTCCTTAATTTCCGCTTTCCTGTTTTTTTTTTTCACTTATTCATAACTCTTCTATCTGCTTGTCTTTCATATTCTCTCTTTATCATTCTGTCTCATTGGCCGTCTGTTTAACTATCTATCTATCTGTCTGGCTAGCTAGATAGGCAAATAGATAAATCTGTATCTCTCGCATTCGTTGAACGCCAAATTAAAAAGCGAAACAAGAAGCAACAGAAAAGTGCTTACGAGATAATGAAAAGCAAATTCCCCCGAAATCCGACCGCGAGAGAATTTATAACTAGCGAGCAAATGGCATCGAGTTCCCGCCACTTCTTCAGCAGCCTCCAGAATGTGTGCGATTTCACCTGCGATCGTGCTTAAATCTATCGACAAAGACTCTCCCTCTTGCGGAGACAACTGCCAATAGAAAAACAGTCGTCGCAAGGAAACGGAAATTGGAAAAAATACCATATGTAGGACAATTTCCCTAACGGACAACTGCAGTCGCCAAGACAATAGCCCCGCAGGACAAAAGCTTCCCGGGAAAACAATTGCCCACAGGGTAGCTGTCCCCAACTTGGAGATTGACTTCAGAAGAAGAAATAAACATTTATCGAGACAATTGTCCGATTGCCTCTTATTGGGCAAATGTCAAGATAAAAAAATGACTACGAAATTCCCTTCGTCTTAGAGCCGTCTGCTTACGTGGCGATTTCTTATTGAACGCAATTTGTTCGTCATTTCGTTTGTAGCGTGTTTGCCACTGAAAAAAGAAAAGAAAAATGTTTTGCGTCATATTCCCCGATGGCCACAGAGGTAAAAAGGGTACCGGTACTAGCTTAACACTTTGTCCTCAGTAGAAAATATTAAGATCGAAACTCAATGTAAAATACATTGAAACATTATTAAGTTATAATTAAAAATTCAACCTTGCAGATATAACATATATATTGTAAAAACAGTAATGTCGAAAATGATAATGAAAAAAACGAAAGTAGTTAAGTTATCACTGCTTATAATTTTCTGAGATCCTTGGCAACGAAGAGTCGATCTGATGACGGCGCGCACGTAATTAGAAATGCGTAGGACCTGAACCCGTTCATGTTTGCCTTTCCAGATCCACATAAGTATTTACAAATGGGATTATTAGAATACTGTTTGTTCACCTTTTGAAGAAAACATTTTGTGTGTTTATTTTCGTCAGAAATAATCTCATGGAATGTAAATATTGAAAGAAATTAACAACTTTTGCCGTGTGTTATACAAAAAAAAAGTGCATGTGAATGTGTTTCTTTATATATTTTAATTATATTCTTTCTATATTGCAGGTGCGTCTTAGTCGCTGGAGCCGCAGATATGGCGGGAATTACGGTATTTATTAATAATTATTCAGTTAGATACTTCTCCATCCTCATGACATATAGATAGATAGATAGATGGATAGATTGCTGACTTAACTTTTGAGACCAACATCGGTTTCAAAAAAGTTTGGTAGAATGTAACCCAAAATGAAAGCAACTTATCCTTTCCCAATTTGATTTGCCTCGAATGTACCGGCAGACCTTCTCCCTGATCTCTGTTTTATTTTATCCCATACCTTTATCAATCGTTCAATTATCTAACCTTTGTTAGTACATTCTACTTAGCTTATCTCGTCTCTTACGTCTTTTCATCATAACATTCTATATCTTGATTGTTTCCAGGCCAGTCAAGCACTCTAATACCATTATTATCCAAAGGGTTATAACACTTTTAGCTGTGTGGCAGGGAGCTCCATCATGCATGAAAATGCAGTTATTATCTAGGAACCACTCACGAAGTTGGGGCAGAAGATTTCTATCAATGATGTCTCGATAACCAGCTTGATTTATACTACCTTTCACAATCTCCTTCAGTACCCATGGCAGAGATCACAGACCACACCATCACTTTAGTAGCGAAATTTGCTTGTGCTCTCTGGCAGTCGGGATGGTCCTTCTCGAAGCTAGTTCTTCTAACAAATATTTGTCTGCCCATCAGTATTTC
>NC_061850.1:20762860-20770360 GCF_019202785.1 Penaeus chinensis | reverse complement strand
CTCTTTCATTTGGGAAACAATTCTGCTTTATTTGCCGGGGAAAAATGAGTAAGGATTGCGGCATGCCACTTTTATCTCTCCCTTATTTTGTTGTATTTTTAGGGTCAAACAATACAAACAAGGATGTTTTTTATTAATTATATATTTTTATTATATTAATATTTTAAAACAAAACACACAATTTATATATATTATTTATTATATTTTATATTAAAAACACAAAAACACACTAACACACACACACACCCACACACAACACACACACATCACACACAAAAACACAATTATTTTATATTTTATATATATATTTATATACATTTAAAACACCCTATAAATATACATTTAATGTGTGTCGATGTTGTGTGTATATATTTTCATATACATTTATATAAATGTTATAAAATGTATAAATTTTTAAAAATGTTATATATGTTTAACATAATTTATATATATATATTATATATATATATAAATTTATATTTGTATATCCATATATATATTGCATTTACACACAGAGCCGGATTCAGATTTTGGGTGGCTGGGGGCGCTTCAAGCACGGGGCCGTCGAGCATAAAAATATGAACTAAAATCAATGACAATCCGCATTACATCAAACAAAAGTATTAGCAAATACGGTGATACGGTGATCTTATACTACAATAAGTACATAAGTACATAAATATCTATGACTTTACCCGCATTTGTTTTTATATCATCATAGTATTATAGAACAACCAATGATAAAAAATGTCTATTAACACTATTTTGTCGGTATTTCACTGTTGCCAATTTATCAAGTTTTCACCCTGGGACACCGCCTGAAAGAGAAGGGGGCACCCTGCCGATTTTCTGGGTTCCCCCCCCCCCCCGACTGTTGATCCCTTTTAATATAAACTAATTCAGTAGATATACACTTTTGTAAAAAAAGTCCTTAATATATATATTTTATAAATAAATATATTTTATTTTATATATAACCACCATAAAAAAAACTCGTACACACACACACACACACAACACACAACATTTGTGTAAAAATTTTTTGTCTGTATGTGGAATACGTTTTCTCCCTCTCTCTCTCTCTCTCTCTCTTCTCTCTCTCTCTCTCTATTTCTTCTCTTTTATATATTTATATATAATTTAAAATTTTATAGGGTATCATTACTTCCTGTGAAGGAAGCTCTAAATACATAGAAAAACCATAACCGCACCCAAACGCCGAACAGCTGTCGGCGCTGAAAACGAAGGGTCACGCAAACCCGTCCCTGGGGGGGGCGAACAGGGCCGCCACTTCCATCAGCGGTCTTTTTGAGGGGTTCCCGCCAGGAATTTCGCCGCAGTCATCTCCCGTCCGTCGTTTATCTTTATTCCCCTGGGGTCTTCTAACGTCACTCTTTTCTCTTTCCCGCCAAAATCCCGCAGCGTTTGCCCCGGGTTCATACCTGTGAGTGTCCAATTGTGTCGTTACCCGTTTTTTTGATTTTGTGAAAAGTGCAACAATTTTTACCTTTATTAGTCTTTATATCTAATCTTATATTATTTCCTCTGGGGTTTTTGGGGGGAATTTTCGAGTTTAAGGTGTTTTTTTGTTTTTTTGATTTTTTTTTATTTGCAAGTTTTTTTCCACAACATAAACAATGCAAAATAGTGAATTACTTTTTTTGTTTATGATCTCTTGTGGTGGTTTTCAGTGTAATTACAGCAGTAATTTTCAACCAAGTGATTAAAAAAAAAAGTGATAATATATGATTTAGAAATTATACTTTATTTTGATTTCCGTATTTCTTTCCCTCTCTCTCCCACTTTACTCTTTTTTTCTACCTCTGTCTCCCCTCTTTTCTTCATTCATTTATTTAGCCCTTGATTCAAATAATGAAGCACTCCATATAATTCAACATAAAAGAGAAGTATCTTTCCTCGCGAAGGAAAAGTGTTCTCAAGCCTTGTTAACCCTGTCGTTGCTATGGTTCGAGAAGAAAGAGGAAGTAATTAGCGACGTCCGGCCTGGCTGCACCTGATGATGGGGGGCGCGAGGACTGAAACGTCGCTTTTCTGCGGGGGAAAGGGGGGTTTTTCGTTATGCATTTTAAACACGCCGCAGGTTTTTTGAAATTTTTTATGCGGTGTCATGAAAGCCTTTTTTTTCTATGTGTTTATTTACATACAGTGATGCATCGTTCTCTTTACGGGCGCAAAATATTTCAATATACAGACACAAAAAAAACCCGTAACAATAGACGATAGGTAAATAGATTTTAGATAGGGAAAATTTGATTTAGATATAATTAGTTACACTTAACGATTTTTGACAGCGTATCAGTTTATATTCCGTGTTTTTTTTTTTTTTTTTTTTATGGCGTGTGGGATTACACGAGGCGGCGTCTGCATGGAATTAAGAGAATTCTAATTCATATCATACATGACATTTTTTCTAGTTTTAAGCATTCATATATTGTATTCATAAACAATCCCTTTTAAATTAATCATTTTGAAGTAATTTAAAAATCAGAAAAGGTTTTTCCCTTGCCCAGCAAATTTTAATTTAAAAATCCCAACTGTTTCCCAAAAAAATCCACAGTGCAAGAAAAAAGGTTTTAAACGATCCAGGTCGCAAATACTGAACAAGAATTGGGGAAAGGAAAGATCGTTCGCAAATATTTATTCTATAAAACATACGACATGAATTCCAGAATCTATCCTGCTTTAAAAATCAGTTCATGATGAAAGGGCCTTGTGTGCTGGGCTTAAGGAGGGAAGGTTGCTAACGAGCCCGTTCATTGGTCGCGAGAACGGGGGTTGTAAAAGGGGCGGGGGATAGTACAACGGGGGAATCTTTAAAGTAGCAACGTCGTAAATTAGGGAAAATTTTAAAAAATAGGGGGGGCTCTTTTTGAATGTGGGAGGAGCTTAATGAAACATTGGTGAAAAGGCCGACGACCACATGCGATTTGCAGAGAGTTTGATAGAAAGATAAAGAGATGGGGGGGATTGAGAGAGAGAGGGAAGAAGAGAGAAGGAGAGGAGAGGAGAGAGAGGAGAAGAGAGAGAGAGAGTTGGATGGGGAAGAGAAGAGAGATTGAAAGGAAGGGAGGGAAGAGAAGAGAGAAGAGAAGAGCGAGAGAGGAGAGGAGAGAAAAGAAGAGAGAGGGAGAGAGAGAGAGAGAGAGAAGGAGAAGAGAGAGGAGAAAGAGAGATGAGAGAGAAGAGAAAGAGAAGAGAGAGAAGAGAGATGGGGAGAAGAGTGGGTTCTGAGAGAGAGAAGAGAGAAAGAGGAGAGAAAGAAAAAGGAAAGAGAGAGGAGGAGAGAGAGAGATGAGAAGAGAGAGAGAGAGAGGAGGAGGAGAGAGGAGAAGGTAGAGAGAGGAGAGGGAGAGAGGAGAGAGAGAAAGAGATGAGAGAGAGAGAAAGAGAGAAGAGAGGGAGAGGAGGAGAGGTAGAGGAGAGAGAGGAGAGAGAAAAGAGAAAGAGGAGAGAGGAGAGAAGAGATTGGAGAGAGAGACGGAAGAGAGAGAGAGAAGAGGAGAGGAGAGAGAGAGGGAGAGCGAAGAGAGAGAGGAGAAAGAGAGAGAGAGAGAAGGAAAGAGAGAGAAAACACTACAAACAATCTCACGGAAAGACATTTTGCAAGACGAAACCGACAAACAAAAGGGAGAAAGATTTGGAAACCAACAATAAAAAATTTAAGGGCATCAAGTGGTGAGAGCTCATTTTGTTACACCTAATGGTTGGAGGGAGGAAGGGGGAGGGGGGCAGAGACAAACCATCTGCATAATGCTTTGAAGTGACGCCTTTGAGTTAACGAGAAAGGGAGGGGGGCGAGGGAGGGGAGTGTAAATGATACTGATGTCTTTTTCAACTTTATTTAGTGTTCAGAATGATGGAAAGTAAATTCCTGGATGAGGTTAGTGACTGCCTGTGGTGTTGGGAAATGGGAAAAAGACAAGGAGGATAACAAACGCTGTTGCAGAGATACACGTGAATTTTTTATATATATAATAATTTTTATATATAATAATATTTATAATATATTTTATATATAACTTACACACACACACACACACACACAAAACACACACACACACACACAACACACACACCACCACACCACCACACACACACCACACAAACACACACACAACACACCCCATATATAATAATATAATATAGTATATATATATTTTATATATTTTTATAAAATAACATATAATACAATACACAAACAACCCAAAACACACACCACACCCCACAAAAAACACAAAAAGCACATTTTAAACAATACATATATATTTATATATATATTTATATAATATTTATATGTATATGTTTAAATATTTTTATAATATATACACACACACGCGCATATATACATATTTTTACTAAATATATGTATATGTATATATATGTATTTCTTTTAGATATAAGTATAGTTTATTATATTTATATATATATATATTTATATATATTATATTTGAAATAAACAAACCACACACACATATATACATATATATACACCCTACACACCTACACACACAATCACACACACACAATATATATATTATATATAATATAAAATTTTATTTTTTTTATATAGTGTGGGGTTTGGGTGGGTTGTTTTTGTGGTATATGTTTTGTGTGTTTGTGTGTCTTGGTGGGGTGTGTGTGTGTGTAGGGGGGTGTGTGGGGGCGGTTTTTTCATGTATGTTTTATTATTATGCTGTATTATATATTATGTTTTTTCATACACACCAAAAATGTATATAATTTTTAAAAAAATATATATAATATATATATAATCGATGGAAAACGGGGAAAAGAAATATGAAAAGATGAGCAGTGAGCGAAATATTGGAACTTACGCTCATTATTGATTGGCGAAAAAACCTTTTTTTTTAACTGTTAAAAAAGGAGATTGCTTTTATTCATTGTAATTCGTACATAATTAAAAATATTCGTTTTTTCGGGGGGTCATTCTTAGGGAATGTATTGGATGCTCAGAGACGTGGAGGGAGGTAGACAGATAGATACATAGGGATAGATAGATATGTATAGATAGGTAGGTAGATGTATATATAGGAAGAAATAGGTAGATAGATAGAGAGTAGGTGATAGGATGTAGTTTGATAGAGATAGGTAGGTAGTAGGTAGATAAATGTAGGGGAGGACAGCGGCGAGAGAGAGAATTGAGGAAAGAGTGAGAGAGAGAGAGAGAGAGAGGGGGGAGAGAAGGGGAAAATAGAGAGAAGAGAGGGAGAGAGAGAGAGAGAAGAGTATTGAGAAGAGGAGAGAGAGAGGAAAGAGAGGAGAGGGAGGAGAGAGGAGAGAGAGAGAGAGAAGTAGAAGGAGAGAGAGAGAGAAGAGAGGAGAGAGAGAGATAGAAGGAGAGGAGAGAGATGAGGAAGAGAGAGAAGGGGAGAAGAGAAGGGAGAGGGAGAGAGAGAGAGAGTGAGGAGAAGATAGAGAAAAGGTGAGTGAGAGAGAGGACGATTTAGCGGAGAGAGAGAGATAGAGATTGAGAGATGAGATGAGAGAGTGAAGAGTGAGAGAGAGTAGGGGAGAGAGAGAGAGGTTGTAGGGAGCGAGAGAGAGAGAGAGAGAGGAGAGAGAGGAGAGAGAAGAGAGAGAGAGAGAGAGAGAGAGAGAGAGAGAAGAGAGAGAGAGAAAGACGAGCGAGTGAGAGAGAGAGATGAGAGAGAGAGAGAGGAG
This sequence comes from Penaeus chinensis, assembly GCF_019202785.1. NCBI lineage: Eukaryota > Metazoa > Arthropoda > Malacostraca > Decapoda > Penaeidae > Penaeus > Penaeus chinensis. The sequence goes on along the minus strand of NC_061850.1, from coordinate 20,764,657 downwards.
ATGGAGTAGAGATGAGGAGAGTGAGGAGAAGATGCGGAGAGAGTGGACCGAGAGATTTGACGAGAGAGAGAGAGTAGAGGGGGAGGGAGAGAGAGAGAGAGAGAGAGAGAGATGAGAGAGTTAGAGAGAGAGAGAGAGAGATTTCCTTAGAGCGAGTGAGATATGAGGAATGAGGGGGAGAGAGAGAGGAGAGAGAGAGAGGAGAGCGAGAGATGAGAGTTCGAGGGGGGGGGAATAGAGACCCCGGAGAGAGAGGGAGTGATAGAGAAAGGGATGAGAGAGAGTGAGAGAGGGAGAGATAGAGAAAGGGAGAGAGAGTGAGGAGAGAGAGAGAGAGAGAGATGAGATAGAGAGTGAGATTTGAAGAGAGAGAAAGCGACGAGAGAGACGAGAGAGAGGAGAGAGAGAGGAGGAGATTGACTTGAGAGGAGAGAGAGTGAAGAGAGAGAGAAAGAAGAGAGAGATAGAGAGAGAGAAAGAGAGAGAGAGGAGAGGATTGAGAGAGAGAGAGACGACGGATAAGATGAGAGGTTCGAGTAGGAGACGAGGAGAGTGATAATTAATTATTGAGAAGAGAGCCGAAGACGAGAGAGAGAGAGAGAGAAGTGAGAGAGAGAAAGGTGAGAGATGAGACGAGAGAGATGGAGTGAGAGGATGAGTGAGGACTGAGAGATCTTGTAGTGAGAGGAGAGAGAGAGAGAGAGAGAGGTGTTTAGAGAGAAAAGGGTGTGAGAGAAAGAGATGAGGAGGAGAGAGAGAGAGAGAGAGAGGAGAGAGAGTTAGAGAGAGAGAGAGTGAGAGAGATGGAGACTTGAGATGAGAGAGAGAGAGGAGAGAGGATTGAGAGAGAGAGATGTGAGGGAGAGGAGAGAGAGGAATGAGAGGAGAGAGAGAGAATTGGTGTGTTGTCGAGAGAGAGGAAGACGAGAGAGAGACGAGTGAGAGAGCAGTGAGAGAGAGGAGAAGAAGAGAGAGAGAGAGAGGAAAGAGAGATGCTGGAGCAGGAGAGAGAGATAGAGAGAGCAGAGAGAGAGAAAGTGAGAGAGTGAGTGGGACGAGATGAGATGAGAAGAGAGAGTGAGAGAGAATGAGAGAGAGAGAGAGACAGTGACGAGAGAGAGGGGGGAGGTAGGAATGATGGGAGAGAGAGAGAGATGAGAGGAGAGAGAGAGAGAGATGTTCGAGAGAGAGAGAGAGTGGAGGGGGAGGATATCAGGCAGACAAGAAGAAAATAGGAGAGTGAGTCACGTGAGCAAACACGTTTAAAGTCCTTCAAATATGAAATCGTGACCCGCGTGCGAATCCTCGGTCAGTTGTTTACACCTGGCCATTCTCCAAACCCTCGGACACCGGGGATCGGTTACTCCATCACGCTGGGATATATATCCATCCTCTCACATCCCACCAGACGACGAACCTTCTAAAATAAAAACCGTCGTGAATTTGTAGATTCTCCACTATATGGTTGCGCGGCTCAAACCGAAGATCGAGTCTATCTGAGGATCGGGACACGTAATTTCCTCTTCTGTCACACCCCGTTAATTCGACCACGCGTGATCAAAGGACCTTTTTTCACGCTCAAATTTCCTCTTCTCTTTGCTGAATAATACGGAATATAAGTTATCCTATAAACACTTCACAGCCCTCTTTGGCTCTTTAACAATCCATGAAAGTATCCAATGCACACCAAAGTTTTAAAAGGTAAAAGGTAGTTTATATCGGGGTCGAGGGAGCATTTGGCGTCGTTTTCCCGCGCGAGACAGCTTGGCAGATGACTTAAGTGAACGCACCTCTCAT
>NC_061850.1:20722917-20725417 GCF_019202785.1 Penaeus chinensis | reverse complement strand
CCTACACGTGGCATAAACAGGGATTTGCAAAGGCTTATTGAGTCAATCTGGATCATCATTACTTTGAACAGACTTTGAGATTGAATTATTCCTGAGCGAAGCCGCGACAGGAAGGTTCAATAACAGTGTAAATGTCAAGGGGAGAGAGAAGGGGGGGAGTGGAGGGAGGGGAGAGAGAGAGAGATGGAGGGGGAGGGAAGGGGAGAGGGAGGGGAGAGAGACGAGGAGGGGAGGTGGAGGGAGGGGAGAGAGAGAAGGAGGGGGGGGGGATGGAAGGGGGGGGGAGGGATGAGAGAAGAGGGTAGGGAATAGAGAGAAGGGGGGTGAGGGAAGGGAAGGGAGGGGAAGAGAGAAGGAGGGGGATATGGAGGGGAGAAAGAGGAAGAAGGAGGGAGAGGGAAGGGAAAGGAAGAAGGAAGGAGGAGGGGATGGAAATGGAGGGGGGAGAAGAGGGAGAAAGAAGAGGAGGGGAGAGGAAGAGGGAGAAGGAAGGTGAAGGTAGAAGGATGGGAAAGGAGGGGAGAGGGAGGAGGAAGGGGGAGGGAGAGGGAGGGAGAGGTGGAAGGAAGGGAGAAAGAGGAGGAGGAAGGGGAGAAGGAGAAGGCGGGAGGAAGAGTGAAAGAGATCGGGTGAGAAAAATAGATAGACAAATAGAGAGAAGGAAAAGGAGATAGACAGACCAACAGACCGAAACACAGAGAGAGGTTTAAGTCCAGATAAGTAAACACATCCCACTTTTTCCCCCTGATAGACAGTAAAGAAGAAATAGTCAACATAAGTATGAGGAGATTTGCGTCTCTTGATCCTTCGTGTCTACGGCTTCCATGGCATATTTTGTTCTCTCTCTCTATGTCTATTTACTCTCTCTCTCTCTCTCTCTCTCTTCCCTCCTTCCTTCCTTCTCTTCCCTCCTTCTCTTTCTCCCTCCTTCCTTCCTTCTCTTCTCTCCTTCCTTACTCTTCTTCCCTCCTTCCTTACTCTTCTTCCCTCCTTCCTTCCTCCTCTTCCCTTCTTCCTTCTTCCTTTCTTCCTTCCCTCCATCTCTTCCCTCCTTCCTTCCTTCTCTTTCCTTCCCCTTCCTCCTCCCTCCTCCCTTCCCCTTACTCCTCTCTCCTTTCCCTCTTCCCCTTCCCCCTCCCTCCTCCTTTCCCTCCTCCCCCTGTCCCATCCCCCTCCCTCTTTCTTTCCCTCTTCCCTTCCCCATCCCCCTCCCTCCTTCTTTCCCTCCTCCCTTCCCCTTCCTCCTCTCTCCTTCTTTCCCTCTTCCCTTCCCCATCCCCCGCCCTCCTCCTTTCCCTCCTCCCCCTTCCCCATCCCCCCTCCCTCCTTCTTTCCCTCCTCCCTTCCCCTTCCTCCTCTCTCCTTCTTTCCCTCTTCCCTTCCCCATCCCCCTCCCTCCTTCTTTCCCTCCTCCCTTCCCCTTCCTCCTCTCTCCTTCTTTCCCTCTTCCCTTCCCCATCCCCCGCCCTCCTCCTTTCCCTCCTCCCCCTTCCCCATCCCCCTCCCTCCTTCTTTCCCTCCTCCCTTCCCCTTCCTCCTCTCTCCTTCTTTCCCTCTTCCCTTCCCCATCCCCCTCCCTCCTTCTTTCCCTCTTCCCTTCCCCATCCCCCTCCCTCCTTCTTTCCCTCTTCCCTTCCCCATCCCCCTCCCTCCTTCTTTCCCTCCTCCCTTCCCCTTCCTCCTCTCTCCTTCTTTCCCTCTTCCCTTCCCCATCCCCCTCCCTCCTTCTTTCCCTCCTCCCTTCCCCTTCCTCCTCTCTCCTTCTTTCCCTCTTCCCTTCCCCATCCCCCTCCCTCCTCCTTTCCCTCCTCCCCCTTCCCCATCCCCCTCCCTCCTTCTTTCCCTCCTCCCTTCCCCTTCCTCCTCTCTCCTTCTTTCCCTCTTCCCTTCCCCATCCCCCTCCCTCCTTCTTCCCTCCTCCCTTCCCCTTCCTCCTCTCTCCTTCTTTCCCTCTTCCCTTCCCCATCCCCCGCCCTCCTCCTTTCCCTCCTCCCCCTTCCCCATCCCCCTCCCTCCTTCTTTCCCTCCTCCCTTCCCCTTCCTCCTCTCTCCTTCTTTCCCTCTTCCCTTCCCCATCCCCCTCCCTCCTTCTTTCCCTCCTCCCTTCCCCTTCCTCCTCTCTCCTTCTTTCCCTCTTCCCTTCCCCATCCCCCGCCCTCCTCCTTTCCCTCCTCCCCCTTCCCCATCCCCCTCCCTCCTTCTTTCCCTCCTCCCTTCCCCTTCCTCCTCTCTCCTTCTTTCCCTCTTCCCTTCCCCATCCCCCTCCCTCCTTCTTTCCCTCTTCCCTTCCCCATCCCCCTCCCTCCTTCTTTCCCTCTTCCCTTCCCCATCCCCCTCCCTCCTTCTTTCCCTCCTCCCTTCCCCTTCCTCCTCTCTCCTTCTTCCCTCTTCCCTTCCCCATCCCCCTCCCTCCTTCTTTCCCTCCTCCCTTCCCCTTCCTCCTCTCTCCTTCTTTCCCTCTTCCCTTCCCCACCCCCCGCCCTCCTCCTTTCCCTCCTCC
>NC_061850.1:20700417-20717917 GCF_019202785.1 Penaeus chinensis | reverse complement strand
CTATTTATCCATCTATCTACTTGTCTGTCTGTCTGTCTGCCTATCTAACTATATATAGGTACATGTATATCTATCAGTATATCTATCTATCTATCTGTCTATCTATCAATCTATCTGTCTGTCTGTCTATCTATATACCTAACTATTAATTCATCAATCTATCTCATTCATCTTCTCTCTACCTTCCCCCTCCATATTCACACATTCACCTAGTCACATAATCTCTACTCCTGTTTATGATATCACCAGACTACAATATACTGTATCCTTTACCGTATATATATATATATGCATATATAGTTCACTGTCATTTACCCTTCAGATTTGTGTTTTCATTTTACATTTGAATATACTATTTTATTGTAGAATAAGTCGTTTGTGATATATTTTTTTTTAATTGCGTATCTTATTATTATGATTATTGTAGCAGTGGTGTAGTAGTATTAATCTTGTCATAGTATTAGTAGTGGTAGTAGTGGTAGTAGAAGTAGTATTAGTAGTAGTAATAGTAATAGTAGTAGTAGTAGTAGTAGTAGTAGTAGTAATAGTAATAGTAGTAGTAATAGTAGTAGTAGTAGTAGTAGTAGTAGTTGCAGTAGTAGTAATAGTAGTAGTAGTAGTAGGAGGAGTAATAGCAGTAGTAGTAGTAGTAGTAGTAGTAATAATAGTAGTTGCTGTTGTTGTTATTGTTGTTGTTGTTGTTTTTGTTGTATCATCAATATCATTACCGACATTCGTATTTTCATTACCATCATCCTTACTTCAAAGTTGCACACAGCAATCAAGAAACTTTGCTTTTCCTCTCTTAATACACAAAGCATCTTCATTATCTTCTTATCTCATCCTTAAAATCTTATGATAAAGATTCTCCACATACGGGTAGAATTTTCCCATAATTCTGAACTGGTATTTATTAAGATTACATTACGAATACTTATAATAAATGAACGAAAATTAATGGGTATTTTTTGGCATAGAATAAATAGATGAACATTAATGCGATCTGATATGACATGAAAGATAATGAATAAGCATTTGGCATAAAAAGAACGAATGGAAATAAATACAAATCTGGTATGAAAGAAATGAAAGATATTGAAGAAGCATCTGTTATAAAATAATGAATGAAAATAAACAAACATCTGGTATGGAAGGAATTAAGACAATGACAACATGTGGTAAAAAATTAATTGATGAATAAAGGGACATTCAATGCTTCTTGTTAAACACGATAACCTGATTTACATACGTATGGCCTTTGTTTTCCAGTTGTCAGGGGTTCTTACCCTCTTCTTCTTCTTTTCTCTCTCTCTCTCTCTCTCTCTCTCTCTCTCTCTCTCTCTCTCTCTCTCTCTCTCTCTCTCTCTCTCTCTCTCTCTCTTTCTCTATCTCTCTCTCTCTCTCTCTCTCTCTCTCTCTCTCTCACTCTCTCTCTTTCTCTCTCTTTCTCTCTCTCTATCTCTCTCACACACTCTCTCTCTCTCTCTTTCTTTCTCTCTCCTTTTCGCTACGTGAGCTCTTTGCTACGTTAACTGTACTTAGAAAATAATTGATTGAACATTACCTGGCAAACTCTTTGCTAAGAAAACTTTTAACTAAGTGAACTTTGTCAAGTTGCGTTGGTCCAGTGACATTTACTGTGATTTTCTTTATTCCTGCTACGTTAACGTTACTGGAGAGCTTTTGCCAAGTGAAGGAATTGTTTCAGAATGTATTTCTTCAACCATGCGCACTTTTTGCTATATGAACTATTTTTATGAGATATTTCTGCCAAGCAAATTATGCTAACTAGCTTTTTTTTTTTTTCTAAAGAAGACGTTGGTCTGTTGTTGTTGTTGTTGTTGTTTGGGGGTAAGTGAAAATGTTGATAAATTCATTTCCTTAAGATTTTTTTTTCCCACGTGAACAATTTGCTAAGTAACCTTTACCTAAAAATACCACGTGAACTTTACGCTCAAGTAAACAAAAAACAAAAAAAAAAAAAAAGTAAGTGAACTTTTGAGTAAATTTTCTTAAGAGGAAAACTACCAACGGACTATTTTCTAAGTAATATTTCTTTGTCAAGTGAACGTTTCGAGAATGATAAGTTACCGCGAGAGGGAAGGATGAATGATGAGAGAGAGGAGAGGAAGGGAGAAGGAAAAAAGATAAGAGAAAGGGAAAGATGGAGGGAGGATAAAGTATGAGAGAGAGAAGGGAAGAGGGAGTTGAAGAATAGGAGGAGATGGAAGAAAGAAGAGTAATTAGAGGAAGAGGAAAATAATGAGGGAAGTACTGAGGGAGAGAAAGGGAGGGATGAGAGAGATAAAAGAGGGAGAAGAAGATGAGGAAGAAAGAAAGAGATAGAAGATGAAAGAAGGAGAGAGAGAAGGTAGAGAAAGAAAGGAGGAGGGAAGGAGAGGGAGGCAGTAGAAAAACAGCAGAAAAGATACAGAGAGAGAGAAGAGATGAAAGAATAAGTATTACTGATGTCAAGGCTGTTGTTGATCTGATATTCGTTGAGGTTGATTATCTGCCTTTGTTCTACACCCACTCACTCTCTCTCTATATTTTTCTATCTCTCTTTCTCTCTCTCTATCTCTCTCAATCGGTCCTTTTCTTTTTTTCCCCTTCTTTTTCCCCTTCCTTCTTCTCTCTCTTCTCTCTTCTCTCTCTTCCCCCTCTCGTTTTTTCTCATCTCTCTCCCCTCTCTCCTCATTTTCCCTCCCCTCTCTTCTCTCCCTCAACTCTCTCCCTCACTCCCCTCTTCTCATCTCTCTCTCTCTGTTTGCCCTCTCTCCCCTCTCTCTTCTATCTATTATCATCTATCTTATTCTCCCCCTTTCCCTCTTCTCGTTCCCCTCTCTCTCTCTATCTATCTATCTATCTTTTCTATCATCTCCCTCTTCTCTCTCTCCTCTCTCTCTTTCTCTCTCTCTCTCTCTCTCTCTCTTCTTTTCCTCTCTCTCTCTCTCCCCCTCTCTCTCTCCGTGTGTGTGTGTGTGTGTCTCTCTCTCTCTTTCTCTCTCTTTTCGTCTCTCTCTCCCCCATTTTTTCTCTCTCTCCTTTTTCCTTCCTCTCTCCCCTCGTCTTCTCCATCTCTCCTCTCTCTCTCTCTCTCTCCTCTCTCCTCCTCTCTCTCTCTCCTTCCCCCAAACCTTTTCTCCTCCCTCTCTCTCTCCCCTCTCGTTCTTCTTCTATAACCTCCTTTATACTCCATCCTCCTCCTTTGTCTCATCCCTTCTCATCACCATAAAAAAATTTTCCTTTTTATTCAAGCCCCTTACAAACCCTTACTTTTGATATATAAAAAAAATAATTTAAAATTTCAATAAAACAGTTCTTCATTATATATAAAAAATAAATGAGATCGAAATTTAGTTTCTATTTTTCATTTTTCCCATATCGAATCTTATCTTTACGCACAAATAAAGCCAAAATCGATTTAATGATGAACACGTGACACCACACACAAAACATCCTTATGTTTTTATTTAAAAAAAAGACGTTTTTCCAAGAAGTTAACAAGAAAGCTGAAACAGGAACCCTACTTCATTGTTTTTTTTGTTTGTTTGTTTTCTGGAATTTGACTCCCGACTTTTTTTTTTTTTTTGGGGGGGGGGGTGGGGGATGATTTTTTATATTTTTTTCGTTTTTTGCCCTTTTTTTAAATTTTTGTTTTGTTTTCTTGTGTTTTTTGGTTGTTTTGTCTTGTCTCTTATTTCATGTTCTTATTCGTATGTTTTTTTTTTTTCTCTTTTCGGGTTTTTATTTGCCTATTTTTTTTTTTTAATGATCCTTCTTATTTTCTTATCTCATTTTCTTTTTCATCTATTTCTATTTTTTTAATTCATTTTTTATCTGTATTCCCCATTTCTTATTTCCCTTTCTTATTTGTCTATTTATTTTTCTTATTTTCTCCGTCCTTTTTTGCCATTTTTTTCATATTAATTCTTCATGTTTTCTTCACATAAACTTGTGTGACTTTTTAAAAACTATTTGTTTTTTTTACTTTTTTTATGTTATTTTTACATCTAATTCCGGAAATTTCCCGTGTTATCATTACAATTAATTTGTTATTATCACCATAAGGTTTTCGTTATGTTACTGTTATCAAATAATAATAAAAGTGTTTCATAAAAAAAAAATTTTTTTTGTTATTATTGCTATTATATTTTTTATTATATTAGCTTAGTATTTCATCATATCCCTTATATTGTATCTTTGTATCAATAGTAGTCGTAAAAATAATATTTAATGCTATAAAGGGTAAACCGATCTGAAAAAAAAAAAAGGGGGGGGAAAAAAAAAATAGCAGTATATGGCATCGTTATCAATAATCAAACAGAAACGTAACAGTAAAAATAAAAATGATGGAGATTAACAAAAAAAAATAAAATGACTGATATCAGTGTCCAAAAGTTTAAGGGGAAAGCAATTTTTTTTCCCCCAGAGTGTTATAAAAAATTGATTTTTAAAACCCTTTTTTTATAAATAAATATTCCCTGTATAAATAGACAACAGATGATAATAGATTTTATAATAGATTTGATGGATTACAGATATATGATAGGGGGGTTTGGTAATCAGATAAAGAAATAGAAAGATACAGATTTGGGTAAGATAGATATTGATAATATATGGTTACTGATGATGGTAAAGAGAGAGGGCAGAAAGATACATAGGAAAAGAGAAAGAAACAAAAAAAGAGATGAAGAACTAGACATACAAAGATAGAGATAGGTAGAGATAGATATACAGACAAGAAAAAAACAGGTATAGAGAGATTAAAAAAATGCAAAAACAGGGAGACCTAGATATATACGAAAGAGATGCTAAAGATATAAATTCATAGAACGAACCTTGAGAACCCCCCCTCACCCCCTCAACCCCTCCACCCCACCGACCACCCCCAGTTTAAGGGGTCCCCCCCCCCCCCACACTCCTTCAAAGTACAGAGCCAAAAAGGAGGAAAAGAGGGAAATCCGGGGGACATGACGGATTCCCTTTGTGTAAAACCGGAAACCGGCGGTGTTGGCGAGAGGGGAGGAGAGGGGGGGAAGAGAGAGAGAGAAGAGAGGAGAGAGAGAGAGAGAGAGAGAGAGAGAGAGGGGAGGGGAGAAGAAGAGAAGAGAGAGAGAGATAGAAGACAGGGGGGGAGTGGTAGAGAGAGAGAGAGAGAGACGGGGGAGGAGGGGGGTGAGAGAGAGGGAGGGGGAGGAGAGAGAGAGAAGGGAGAGAGAGGAGAGAGAGAGGAGAAGAGAAAGAGAGAGAGAAATAGTGAAAAAGGGGGTAAAGTGAAGAGACTGGAATAAAATAAAGGAAGAGAGAGAGAAAAAAGGTCAAAGGGATGGACGAGAAAGAAAAAAAAGGGGGGGGAAAGAAAAAAGAGTAATGAGGGGGAGGAGGAAGAGAATGAGAGAAGAAGGGAAGGAAGGGATATCGCGCTGGATTTTTCAGAGAGAGAGGAGAGAGAGAGAGAGAAAGAGAGGGAGAGAGAGAAGGAGAGAGAAGAGGAGAGAGAGAGAGAAGAGAGAGAAGAATTTTCAGAGACACTAAGGCGGCTTTGGTAAATCGGGGGGGGGGGGGGAGGGGGGGGGGGTAGTGGAGATGATTGGTAAATGAAGATTGGATGTGTGTGCGCGTGCGCGCGGGGCGCGTGTGTGTTGGTGGGTGTGTGTTGTGGTGTGTTGTGTAGGCTAAAAGATTAAATGCCTACTGCTATAATATGCATGCTGCATAGATAATACGGGACACTCACAACACACAACACACAACCAAACAAACCACATAGACATACCTTCCCCCCAAAAAAAAAAATAAAACAAAAAGAAATTCAATAAGAAACCACACCCCCGCCCCCCGCCCACCTCTCCTCTCTCACTTCCCAAAAAAAAAAAAAAAAAAAAAAAAAAAAAAAAAAAAAAAAAATCCGGCCTTTCCTCATCCTCTCCCCGACCCCCGCGCATCGACGCCAGGGCAGAGACGGGGCCCCGAACAAGCCCAAGGGCCGGAAAAAAGGATCCGCCCTCGCCACTGCAAAAGACTTTTTGGTTCTGGGTTTAAATTTTTGACTTAATTTTTTTTTTTTTTTTTTTTTTTTTTTCTTATTAAATCTCATTTTTGTTTTATATTTTTTTGGGGTTCAAATATTTTTGTGCTAAAATCCCGTCTCTCTCTCTCCCCCTCCTCATCTACTATCTATCTATCATCTAAATGCAGATCATCTAAAAAAAATCTTGATGATGATGAAATGAATGCAAAGGGATTTATGAACATGGCATTAGCGGTGATAATGTATAAATAGGATTTTTAAATCGAGAAAAAAAAATTAATTTTTTTTTATTTTCTCTCTCTCTCTCTCCCATCTCTATTTTATCTATCTAACTATCATCTATCTATCTATCTATCTATCTTTTTTACCTATCTATCATTCTTCTTTTCTCTTTATTTCCCTTTTTTTTCTCTTCCTCCTTCCTTCCATGGGGAAGGGGGAGGGGGGCGGGAGAGGTTAGCCATTTGCATCTTCTTGCAATGTGCCCGATGGTTGATGCTACGCGTCGTTTTTTAACATTGATTTCATCATTATTATTGATATCGTCATTACCATTCATTTACATTTGTCTTACGGTTTATTATCACCTTGTTATCATTATATCATTATTATTGTTAATATGCATTATCAACACTGTTGTATTTTCATCAATCATCATTATGTTATCAATCATTATCACGATTATTATTAAGATCATTATCTCAATTTCCAATCATATTGTTATTATCTTATCTCTTCATATATCAATCATTGATTGTTATCATCATTAACATATACTTTACTATGTGACTATTATCATTATCATTATAATTGTTAGTTAGGTAGTAGTATAGCCTTTTATAAATTAACATTGTTGTTATTACTTTTTTGTTGTTGTAATTCTCATTATCACTGTTGCTCTCTTATTCTCCTCTCTCTCCATCTCTAATTCTGCTCATCTCTCCCTCTCCAATCCTCCTATCCTCTTTCTCCCTCCTCTCTCTCCTCTGTCCCCACTCTCCCCTCTCCCTCTTCTCTTTTTCCCCTCCACTCCTCTCCCCACTCTCCTCGCTCCCTCTCCCTCCCTCTTTTTTTTCCCCGCTCTCTCTCCCTCCCTTCCCCTCTTTTCCCCCTCCCTCTCGCCTCCCCTTCCTCTGCCTCGCTCTCTCTTCTCATCCTCTCTCTCCTCCTCTCCACCTCATCTCTCTCCTCCATCTCTCACTCTCTCTCCTTTCCTTCTCTCCCTCCCCCTCGTTTCTCTCCCTCTCTCCTACCTCCTCTCCCCCTCCTCCTCCCTCCAACCTTCTCTCACCCCTCTTCTTCGCCCTCTCTCTCTCCATCTCTCTACTCTTATTCTAACCATCTCTCTCTTCCCCTCAACTAATCTCTCTCCAATCCTCCCTCTCCCCTCCTCTCATCTCCCTCATCCACTCCTCCCTTTCCCCTTCCCCCCCCTCCCCTCCCTCCCCCCCTCCATCTCTCCCTCTCTCTCCCTCCACCATACCCCTTCCATCCCTCTCTCCTCTTCCTCTCTCTTTCTCCCTCTCACTCTCCCCCTCCTCTCCCCTTCTTCTCCTCTCACCCACCTCTTTCCGTCTCTCCTCTCCTCCTCCTCTCCTTCATCTCCTGTCTCACCGTCCTCTCCCCCCACCTCCTCCCTCCCTCTCTCTCTCTTCCCCTCCCCCCTCTCTCCACCCCTCCCATCCCCTCCCCACCCTCCCTTCCCCCCTCCCTCTCCTCTTCTCTCCATCCCACTCTATACTCCTCTCTTTCCCCTCCCCTCCTCTCCCCCCCCCTTCCCCTCCCCCTCCCCTCCTTCTCCTCCCTTTCTCTCCCCCTCCTCTCTCCATCCCTCTCTCCTCCTCTCCCTCTCTCTCCTCACTCCCATCCTCCTCCCCCCCCCTCCCCGTTTCCTCCCCTTCTCTCCTCTCTCCCTCCTCTCTCCTCTCCTCCCTCTCCTCTCTACCTTCCCTCTCTCCCTGCTCTCCCTCTCCTACCTCCTCCTCTATCTCCCCTCTCCCTTCCTCTCCCCCTCCCTCTCCTCTACATCTTCTCCTCTCCATACCCCCTCTCCTCCTTTCCCTCTCCTTTCCTCTCTCCTCATTATCCCCCTTTTTTTTCCCCCCTCTCTTTCTCGCTCTCGTTCCGTAGTCCCTCCCTCCACCCCTATCATCGCCTTTTTTTTTCTCCTCCTCTCTTCATCTTCTCTCCCTTCCACCCTCGTTCCTCTTTTTTCTCTCCCTCCCCCTCTCTCCCCCCTCCCCTCTCTCTTTCCATCTCCCCCTCCCTCCCTCCCTCCCTCTCCTTCCTCCCTCCCTCCCCGTCCTCCCCCCTCCCTCTCCTTCTCCTTCTCTCTTCCTCTCCCTCCCCCCCCTCCCTCTCTCCTATTCTTCCTCCTCCCCTCGTTCTCCCCGATTCTCCTACCTCCCTTCCAACCTCCTCATCTCTCCTCTACTACTGTCCCCCTGCCTTCCCCTCCCCACCCCCCCTCTCCTCTTCTCACTCATCCCGTCTCTCCCCCATCCCTCCTCTCCTTACCTTCCCTCACTCCCCCTCTCCTCCCTCCCCTCCTCTCCTCTCGTCCCCCTCTCTCTCCCTTTTTTCCTCTCTCCGTCCTCTTCTCTCCTCTTTTCTTCCCCTCTCTCCCCTCCCTCCTTTCCCCACCTTCTTCTCTCCCTTTCCCCCCCTTCTCTCCCATCTTTCCTCGTTCTCCCTCCCCCTCCTCTCCCTCTCTTTCTCCCTCATCGCTCCACCCCCTCTCCTCACTCTCCTCATCCTTCCCACTCCACTCCTCTCCCCACACCCTCCACGTCTCCCTCCTTCTCCACCCTCTCCTCTCCTTCTTCTCTCTCTCTCTCTCTCTTTCTCCCTCCCGCCCTCCTATCCTCCCCTCCCCCCCTCCCTCTCCCGCTCTTACCCCTCCCCCCATCCCTCCTCTCCCTCCCTCCCCCCCCCCCCCCTCACTCCCCCCTCCCTCCCTCCTCCCTCCTTCCTCCCCCCTCCGCTCTCCCTCTCCCCCCCCTCTCCCCCTAGCTCCTCTCCCCCCTCCCTTTCATCTCATCTCCACATTCGTACTCACTCCCTCCCTCTTCCTCTGCTCCCTCTCAGCCCTCCTTCCTCTCTCCTCTTCCTCTCTGTTCTCTCCTCCCCTCTCTCCCTACCGCTCTCCTCCTCCTCTCCCCTCCTTCCTCTCTCTCCCTCTCCTCCTCACCTCCTCCCTCCCTATCCCTCCTCTCTCTCTCCCCCTCCTCCCACCCTCATCTCCTGCCTCTCTCCCTCGCCCTCCTCTCCTCTCCCATCCCCTCTCACCCTCCCCATCCCCCCCCTCCCTCTCTTCTCCTCATCTCCCCCCCCTTCATCTCTCCCCTTCTCTCTCGCCTCTCTCCTCCCCTCCAACTCCGTCGATCCACCACTCCTCACTCCTCTTCCTCTCCTCCCCCCTCCCCATTCTCTTATTTCTCCTTTTCTTCCTCTCTCCTCGCCCTCCTCCTCTCTCCCCCTCTCCTTTCACCCTCCCCCTCTCCACCCCACCCTCGTTCTCTCTCCTCCCCCCGTCTTCTCCTCTACGACTCCTCCTCTCATCTTCATCTCTCCCTTTCATCTCCTCCGTATCTCCCCCCCTTCCCACCGCCCCCTTCATCCTATCCTCCATCTTCTTCTTCTCCCTTCCTCCAAACCCATTTTTTTTCACTTTCGGAATTCGTCCCTAAAACCTAGCCCCTAACCCTTCAAACCTTTTGAAAACTGACCCCTTGTCCCCTACCCGCCACATCCCACCATTTTCCCCTCCCACTCCCTTGCGTTTTTCTTGTTCCAGACCTGACCATCAAGTTATTTTTTGCTCCAAAACCGTCCACACTCTCTACCCTCCCTCCCTTCCCTCACTCCCTTCTTCATCCTCCACCCCCTCCCCCTCTTTGGCCTGGAAAAATGCCCGTCTTTAAATGGACAAAAGCCCCCCAAAGTAAGTCTCTACCCTCCCCACTTCAGGAAAAGTCTCTCCCCCCTCCCCTCCCCCCCTCTCCACCTCCTTACCCTCTCCTCAAGAACCCACAGGGAGTCTCCATTATACCACCCCCTCGCCCTTTTAAAAAAAAAAACAACCGAGAAATCTTTCCCCCTACATCCTCCAATTTAAACGGAAAAACTTTCCACCCAATTTCCCTAAAGATTGCTGACCTTTATTTATTTTTTTTTCATATGTTTAAGTCCCTAATATTTCATTTCATAATGCATCTTTTTTTTAATTTTCGGCTTTTTTGTGTTTTTGGAAATGTAAAATATTCCACAAGGAAATATCGTCCCTATCAAGGAATGAAAGAGACCACCAAAAAAATCACCCCTTCCTGCTCTGAAGTCCTAAAAATGAAACCCTCTGGGCCAAAAAAAAAAAACAACCTAAAAACCCCGTCTGTTTTTTTTTTCACAAGGGGGAAGCAAGTTTTTTTTTTTTTTAAATTTTTTTTTTTAGTATTGATTAGAACAAACGGAGATAACATTTTCTTTAAGTTAAAAGTGACCTTTCTTTGATTCACTCACGTGAATTACGTCAGTTTTTTTTTTTCACACAAGTTTAAATTAGAAAATATTCCAAGTAAGATTCCAAATATAAACATTTGATTATATGGCCCTGAACAGATTTTATATAGGAAAAATTGATATAAATTCATTGAATGATTTTCCCAGTTATATATAAGTTTTGTTACAATCCTTTTTCCTTTTTTCTATCTTTGCCATTATAACTTTTAACAAGTTTTAGGTGAAGTTTCATTTTCACTTAAGAAAACTTTAGGGTACATAAAGATCAACCCTTTCCTCAGGAAATTGTTGAAGTATCTAGTTTTTTCCACCTTATTAGTTCTATAATACAGAAAGAGACTCTTCTTCCTGGAAACATTTGCAGTATCGACAACTCCAGACACAAAAAATTAATAAATTAATGATAAAAAAAGATTTAAAGAATTTATTCTTTTCTTTCTTCAAAGCACATATCTCACCCTCAACTCATATTCCTTGATGTCGACGGAGAACATCCGCCTTGGGATTAAACATGAACGAATATAGAAATTAATCAGTTTTGTACATCTAATCTAAACCATCAGAAGGTCGTGCGAGACAATTCTAGAGAAGCGAAAATATAAATATAAAAGTCATATGACTATATAATGGAATTAATAAGATATATAAATATATAAATATATATATATAAATATATATAATTAATATATATATGTATATATATATATATGATTAAGATATAAATATATATATATAATATTATGCCTGGGATGTTTAATACATAGAAAGAAACCTGAAACCGTCTCTCGATCTCTCTCTCTTTATGTATATGATGCTACGTCCTTTTCGACGCAACATTTTAGATTCCCAACGCTCTAGTCCATTTCTTTCCCGTTTTTCCTGAGAAGGCGTTTGTTGTTTTTGGGTCTTGGAAACATCTCATAGCTTAAATTTTTCTTCTCGGCGTAATCAATCGAGTTTCTCGTTGATGGACCCTATCTTAGAGTACAGGACGGATGAACGCAATATCAAGAGTGTGGTAAATTTATAAATGCGTAGTTTGTTTTGTGGCCACGATGTTTTTTTTTTTTTTTTTTTTTTTTTTGTGGGAGCAATAAACATCTACTGTTTGTTGTTGTTTTTAAAAAAAAAAAAAACCTTCGTTAATTGTTTTTTCGTGTTCTTTATACAAATTATTATTGTTTGCTTAGATGTGTATTACAGGGATGAAGATTAAAAGAGAAGGAAAACCAAATCTGGTATATTTTTCGTCACCTCCACGGACTTTGATACCCACGTTTCAGTGTCTCTGGTTTCATTCCTTATATCCTCTTTCCTATAATCTCTGTTCCCTTCTCACGCCCTCGTTTACTCTCTCTCTCCTCTCTCGTTCTCTCATTCATCATCACATCAATGTCGTCTCTCTCGCTCATCAGGCTCAATCTCTCTCCTCTCTCTCTCTCTCTCTCCTCTCTCGATCGCTCTCGCTCTCGCTCTCTCTGTATCTAGGCCTCTCGCCTCGTCGCTCGTCAGCTCTCCGTCGCTTCTCTTCGCTCTCTCTCATCTCTCTCTCTCCTCTCTCACTAAATCTCTATCGTCGGTCTCAATCTCTCGTCTATCTCCTCTCTCTCCACTCTCTCTCTCATCGCTCTCTCTCTCTCTATTGACCCCGCCATCCCGTCTCAAAGTTTTACCGGGCCCCATCTGTTAATCACAAATTTATGTAAATTTGTTCTTTGTAAATTTCTTCTTGTACTGTGTTGAATATTTTCCATTAATGTCAATAATACCATCCAGGGCCCCTGTTCTCGCTGACCTAGTTATCACATAAGCACACACGCAGACTAACACACACACATAAACGAACATACAGTAGAGATAGATAGAATAAATCGATAGATAATAAACAGGAAGTATATATCTTAACATTCTATATATGTGTGGATACTGTGTGTGTATGTAGTGATATATAGTGTTAATATTATAATATATTATAATATATAATATGTTTTGTGGTGTGTGGTGTGTGTGTGTGGTGTGTATGTTGTGTATAGAGATATATAGATAGATAGATAGATATATAAATGATGTATATGTGTGTGTGTGTATATATAGATAAGATAGATATAGATTATATATATACTGTATAATATCGATAGATAAATAGATAGATATGATAGATATAAGAGATATAGATAGAGACAAAGATTAGAATAAATAATATAGATAGAGACAGAGATAGATAATAGATATTGATAGAACAGAGATAGATAAATAGATATATGATTGAATAGAGACAGATAGATAAGCAGACATAGAGATATGATAGATAAATAGATAGATAGACAAAATATACATACCCAAGGTACATCCCTCTTTCCTTTAGTGAGAGACAGCGGGGATACGCAGATATCACACGCGGGGCATTCTCTTTGATTCTATAGGCTTTGACTCGCATATCAATATAACTTTTACAGATATCGCGGGCTTTTCAGTAACCATATCTCATCGACCGGGGGACTCGACTTGTCCAGACTGAGCGAAGTAAGTGAGGATGTTACAAAAGGCTTAGTAAAAGTATTTACGAATGGCAGATAAAAAAGGAAGAGGCGGGAACTCAAGTATTTTCTGTTAATTTTGGTTCTAGAAGATGAGGGGTATTTCCTAAAAATGTTATTTGAAATTACAGAGGTCGTGCGTCTTGCTCTATGTTCAGTGTTGTTTTTCATTTATATTTGAAATGTAATGGAAAGCTTTTAAAAACTCTTTCGCAAGATGCATCCCGCGCCCCGATAGATTTCTACCCCTTTTGGTTATTCGCTTATCCGTTTATATTGATATCCTCTGATTTATCAATTTTCGAATCTGTATAACTATATATTTCTATACCTTTTTCTATACACTTATGCACACACAGACACACACACAAAAAAATATGTGTGTGTGTGTGTGTGTAGTGTGTGGGGTGTGTGTGTGTGGGGTGTGGGGTGGTTGTGTTTTTCGTGTGTGTTGTGTGTGTGTGTGTGTGTGTTGTGTGTGTACATATATATATATGTATGTTTTTTAAATGAAATGTATGTGTATATATATAACATATATATATATGTTGTGTGTGTGTGTGTTTTGTGTATTTGTGTGTGTGTGGTGTGTGTGGTGTATCCAAGGAGATATTCTGCTTAAAAGTACTTATTTACCTTCAAGTTTCTCCTCATCAGATTGATTTGGCAATAAGCTCCCCTCCTCTTTTGTTTCTCTTTTTTTGCCTGAGTGACTCATTTTCTCATCCTGCCTCACTCTCTTTGTCTATTTATCTGTCGCAGGATTAATGATAAAGATTAAAACTATGACAATAGTGTACTTTAACAGCAATAACTTGTTATGAAACTCTAGTAACAATAAAATAATAGGGATAATAATTTAAAAATAATGAATAATAATTAATGATAAATATTAATAATAAAAATAATGTAATTATAATGATAATGATTTAAAAATTAATATAAAATAATCAAAAATAATAAATTTATGATGATAATAAAAAATAATAAAACGGCACACGACTACTACTATTCCCAACAAACTACTAATGGGAACTAATGCTTTGATAAATTTCAAACAGAAATAATAATGATGATTTCGAAGAAGAAAAGAAAAGAAGGAGAAGCGGAGGAAAAAGAAGAAGGAGAAAACGGAGGAAGAAGAAGAAAAAGGAGAAGAAAGAAAAAACAACAAAAGAGAGAAAAGTGTCACGACTGGCGATAATCAAATTGGGGGGTGAAGAACGAGAAACAGCTTAATTATTTTTTTCCTCGTCCAGCGTGTTTATAGTGATAAAACCCAAACCCCCTAATGAGACAGAGTACATAAAAACGTGGTTTTTTACTGTATATTAGTATAATATTATATATTTTTTATTAGGAAGGGTAAAAAAAAGCGGGACAGGGGAGAGGGAGAGTGAAAAGAGAAAGATTGAGAATGAGAGTAAGAGAGAGAGAGAGAGAGAGATGGTAACAAACAGGTACAGATTAACATAAAGGAGAGAGGAGAGAAAGGGGAGAGAGAGATAGAGAGAGGAGAGAGAGAGAGTGGGAGGGGAGGGAGGAGAGTGAAAAGAAAGAGAGAAAGAGAATAGAGGGGGGGGGGAAGTGAAAGAGAGAGAGAGAGAGTAAGAAGAGAGAAGAAGAGAGAGAGAGGGAGAGTGGTGAGAGAGAGAGTGGGAGAGAGAGAGTGAGAAAAGGAAAAGAGAGAGAGAGGAGGGAGATAAAGAGAGAGGGCCAGGATAATTGAGGGGGAGAGATTTGGGCCTGAATGTAATTCAAATACAAAGTAATTTGTTTCTACATAAAAAATAAATAATGCAGTTTAGCCGACATGTAATTTAGAAAGGCAACAAACAGACAGACAGCTTTTCAGTAGATAGGTACAAATATTTAACCAAACGCACTGCAATAAATGAGGATTTCAGTATTAAATTGATATTAAAAATTATGAGTCAAAGAGAAGGAAAGGGAATACAAAAGACGGTTTTTAAAATGCAAATAAAATAAAAGAAACAAAAACCAAAAAACGAAGGAGAGGACGAGGAGAAATGAGAAGAAAGAATAAACATGACAACTAAAACAAAACATCAAAGGAAACAAAGACAAAAACCGCGATGAAAAGAAGGATTGAAGGAGAAAGAAAAGAAAGAAAAGAGAAAGAGAAAAGGCAGACTAAGATCTTTAAATATCTCTCCCTCTATTTCCTGCTTTTACACAGGATGAATAACGTTAATTAGTTTCCTTTCAAGGCAACGTAATAAGTGCTTTGTGAATCAAAATCCCTTACCCTCTCGGCGAACTTTTATCCTAATGAATTGTAACGCTATTATATAGTACTGAATAGCTAAGTTATTATTTAATCACTTTACACAGATAATTGTATCGTATTGTATCGCACTGTATTGCATCGCTTACTGTATCGTATATTGTATTATGCTGTAACACTATAAAATCGTTCTCTGTATCATATACTTTGCTGTATTTTTGTCATACCTTATTGCATTATATGTTATTCTGTTCTCTATCTTCTTTTGCTGTAATCATATTGAGCTTGGGTGTAATCAGACCGTAACATACGAATGACGATGATAATTATGGTAATCATTAGCACTTATGATAATTACCATCACTTTTTGCCGCAAGCGAGAATTAAGAAAATAAGCTGATTACCAATTATTCAGTACACAAACTGCTAGCACTTTTATGTCTAATGGTGAATCACGTTTTTTTTATCATAGTTATCATTGAGTCATTAAGATATTCGTCTTGATATTTCTTGTTATCATTATCTTTGTCAACATTATCTTTCCCTCGAAAATGTCCAATATCATATCAATTTCAATATCATCTTTATCAGTAATCCTCAATAATATTATTAGTACGATAGTAGTGATGATGATATAATGATTATTCTACTATCATTATTATTCATATAATCATTATTACTATTATTATTAGCATTATCATCTGTGTTATCGTTATCATTGTTACCTTTATATATTATCATTATTATTTTTGTTGCTGTCTTCGATTATTATCAATGCGATGATGATGATGATAATAATAACAATAATAATAATGATAATAATAATAATAATGGTCACTATTGTTACGTTATTATTATTATTTTTATTGTAATTTTCTTATTATCATCGTTATTATTTATATTACTATCATTGTTATTATTATTATTATAATTATTATCATTATTATTATCATCATCATTATCACCGTTATCATCTTCATTATCACCGTTATCATCTTCATCATCATCTTCATCATCATTATCATCATTATTATTATGATTTTTATCGTTGTTATTAGGCTCTGAACACTCTAGACAAAGGTGCGGGAAATATTGCAAATGACATCAGGATAAACGTGTATCGTGCAAAAGAACGAGGCCATAATATACGTTTTGTGTGGATTCCATCGCATGTTGGAATCCCAAGGCATGATCATGCTGATCGCCTAGCAAATTCAGCATGTGACAAACAAAGTGTGGACATAGATCTTGGGATACCTCTTTCTAGGATTTTCTACATCATTAAAGCTTCCTTCAGAGAGGACTCGACTGAGTTGATTAATTTTCAACGCCCTGAAAGCTGTAGCATAAAGCACTATGACCGGTTTAGGCAAGATTCCTTCATCTATGGTTTATCTAAAACAAAAACAAGACAGTGTGATGTTGTGACTGCAAGAATCAGTCTTGGATATAGATTGTATTGGCAGGTCAGTACAGTTTGTAATGTCGAAGAAACTAAGTGTAAACTGTGTAACGAAGAATATAAGCGAACACTTGTACATTATATCTCAGAGTGCCATGTGATACGGCACTTTCAGGCCACCTAGCATGAGGTACGGAGAACTATGTAACTACTTCATATCATCTGATGCCCTAGAAGATATACTTATGTTGTATCCTAAATTTGGAATATAGTATCACATAACCGAATATAAAATGTATTAATCTTTCCCACGCCCAAGCTACATGCCGACGTGGCAGATGAGTGAATAAAGGACTGTGCAATTGTTCCTTTCCTTAAACTGATAAAGTACTCATAGCAATGTTATAGGCTAAAATTCAAATTTAACACTATGTAATGTTGTGACCATGCATTAAATGTACCACAGCTTGCCCACGCCTGTGCAGTTAGCCAGGGTGGTAAATAAAGGACTAAACTAAACTAACTAGGGGAAGACCTGCCCGCGTTCAATAAAATCTAAGGAAATGCACATCATTTTCAAGCTACGAAGCCACGTTTATACACAAAACATTGTAACCAAGCAACCTCCCCGGACCCCCTTCCATTGGGGTATTTACTTAATAAATCAAGATTGTTGGCTCAATATGGATTTCTGCCAAATGGTATACAACTATAGTATACCTATAATCATCGCCGAATATCGTCAAATACACACGCGAACG
>NC_061850.1:20692917-20695417 GCF_019202785.1 Penaeus chinensis | reverse complement strand
AAGGAAACTAATGAGCGTTATTCATCATGTGTAAAAGCAGGAAAAGAGGGAAGGAGAATAAATTAAAGGTCTTATTCTTTCTTTCTCTCTTTCTCTCTTTCGTTCTTCTCCTTTATTCTTTCTCCACTTCGCATTTTTGCCTTTGTTCCCTTCAGATTATTGCCTTGCTTTTTAATGTTTATTGATGTATATATATATATATATATATATATATATATATATATATATATATATTTTTTTTTTTTTTTTTTTTTTTTTTTTTTTTTTTCTTTTCTTTTTTTTTCTTTCTTCTCCTTCAACCTCTTCCTCTCCTTCGTCCTTTTGTCTTTGTTTGCTTTATATTACTATCTTGCTTTTCCTGTCTGTTAATGTATTCTCCTTTCCTTCCCTTTGACTTATAGATTAATAACTGTCAATAACCAGATTCCTTTTTCATTAAACTAGTGCGTTTGGTTAAATATCTCTACGTATCTATCAGTAATTATCTATCTGTTTGTTTGTCTAAATCTACATTTCTGCTCATCTGCATTATTTTTTGTGTATCAACCAGTTATTTTATATTTGACTACATTCAGTTCTATCTCTCCCTCCCTCAATTTATCTTATCCCTCTCGCTTCCTCTTCCGTCACTCTCTCTCTCTCTATCTATCTATCTTTCTATCTATCTATCTATCTCTATCTCTCTCTCTCTCTCTCTCACTCTCTCTCTCTCTCTCTTTCTCTCTCTCTCTGTCTCTCTCTCTCTCTCTCTCTCTCTCTCTCTCTCTCTCTCTCTCTTTCTCTCTCTCTCTGTCTCTGTCTCTGTCTCTCTCTCTCTCTCTCTCTCTATCTATCTATCTATCTCTCTCTCTCTCTCTCTCTCTCTCTCTCTCTCTCTCTCTCTCTCTCTCTCTCTCTCTCTCTCTCTCTCTCTCTCTCTCTCTCTCTCTCTCTCTCTCTCTCTCTCTCTCTCTCTCTCATGCCCCACTGTTTTTCTGATCTTCCCCAGTTTAACAATATACTTTTATGCAGTAAAAAAAACGACTTGTTTTTATGTGCTCTGCTTCCATTAGGAGGTGTGGCTCTATTACTATGGACGATAAAAATATAAAGCTGTTATTCTTTCTTCACACCATACTGATTATCTTTCGTGACACTTTTTCCTTATAGATTCATGTGTTGTTTTTTTTCTCCGTTTTTTCTACTTATTTTTCCTTTCTTATTTTCATTATTCTTTTTTTTCTCTCTTTCTTTCTTAGTAGTAGTAATAGTAGTAATTGGAGTAGTAGTAGTACTATCATCTTCATCATTATCATTATTTTCGGCGATTATCATCATAATTGCTAACAATTGCTAAGTGTTTGTGATATTACAGTATCAGTCTCACCAGTAATAACAGTGTTAGTAATAGTAGTAGCAGTGGTGATATTATTATTATTACCATTATTATTATCATTATCATATTATCACTCTCATCATTACCAAGACCCTTGATTAAGTATTATCGTCATAGTGACCATCTTAATCAGTACCGTACGAGTGAGAGGCAGACAGAGTGAGGCAGGATGAGAAAAGGAGTCGCTCAGGCAAAGGAAGAGAAACACAGAGGAGGGGAGCGTATTGCCAAATCAATCTGATGAGGAGATTCTTGATGGAATATAATGTTGGATTACGTTTGGACTGAAATGTACCTTGGATATATATATATATATATATATATATATATATATATATATACATATATATATAGATAGATAGATAGATAGATAGATAAATTTATATATACACATACACACACACACTCACACACACACACATACACGCACACACACACACACACACACACACACACTCACATATATACATATATATGCACACACACAGACACACAGACACACACACACACACACACACACACACACACACACACACACACACATACACACACACTCACACTCACACACACTCACACACACACATACGCACACACACATATATCTTTGTATGTATGTGTCTGTGTGCATGTGTGCATAGAAATAGGTATAAAAATATACAGTTATACAGATTCGAAAATAGATAAACCGAGGAATAATATAAACGGATAAGCGAATAACATATGAATGGAAAGATATATCGACGCGCTGGTATCTTGCAGAAAGAGGTTTTTCAATTCTCGTCATTTTATTCTGATAATATTTTTGGAAATTCTTTAATCATCGAGAAAAAAAAATAATCAGAAATACATTGAGTTTGTGCCTCTTCTTTATGTCTGTCATTCGGAAATACTATATTCAAAACATATTTATGTATCACTAAAGTACCTCACTCAGTTTGGACAAGCTCCAAGCCCCGGCCGATGCGATACGCCTACGATATCTGGTAATATTGTAAGTGATAGCTTCCAGCATCAAAGAAAAATGCCATCTGTGTGATATCTGTGTATCACAACTGTTACTACTCCCATCTCCAAGGGGATAAGATATGTACCTTGGATATCTATCTGTTTGGATATCTATTTATC
>NC_061850.1:20671194-20676194 GCF_019202785.1 Penaeus chinensis | reverse complement strand
AGGTACAAATATTTAACCAAACGCACTGGTCAAATAAATGAGGATTTCAGTTATTAATATTTGATATAAAATTATGAGTCAAAGAGAAGGAAAGGAGAATACATTGACGGATAGGAAAATGCAATAAAATAAAAGAAACAAAAACAAAAAACGAAGGAGAGGACGAGGAGAAATGAGAAGAAAGAATAAACATGACAAACTAAAACAATAACATCAAGGAAACAAAGACAAAAACGCGATGAAAAGAAGGATTGAAGGAGCAGAACGAAAGAAAGAGAGAAAGAGAGAAAGGCAGACTAAGATCTTTAATATCTCTCCTTCTATTTCCTGCTTTTACACAGGATGAATAACGTTAATTAGTTTCCTTTCAAGGCAACGTAATAAGTGCTTTGTGAATCAAAATCCCTTACCCTCTCGGCGAACTTTTATCCTAATGAATTGTAACGCTATTATATAGTACTGAATAGCTAAGTTATTATTTAATCACTTTACACAGATAATTGTATCGTATTGTATCGCACTGTATTGCATCGCTTACTGTATCGTATATTGTATTATGCTGTAACACTATAAAATCGTTCTCTGTATCATATACTTTGCTGTATTTTTGTCATACCTTATTGCATTATATGTTATTCTGTTCTCTATCTTCTTTTGCTGTAATCATATTGAGCTTGGGTGTAATCAGACCGTAACATACGAACGACGATGATAATTATGGTAATCATTAGCACTTATGATAATTACCATCACTTTTTGCCGCAAGCGAGAATTAAGAAAATAAGCTGATTACCAATTATTCAGTACACAAACTGCTAGCACTTTTATGTCTAATGGTGAATCACGTTTTTTTTATCATAGTTATCATTGAGTCATTAAGATATTCGTCTTGATATTTCTTGTTATCATTATCTTTGTCAACATTATCTTTCCCTCTAAAATGTCCAATATCATAATGATTTTAATATCATCTTTATCAGTAATCCTCAATAATATTATTAGTACGATAGTAGTGATGATGATATAATGATTATTCTACTATCGTTATTATTCATATAATCATTATTACTATTATTATTAGCATTATCATCTGTGTTATCGTTATCATTGTTACCTTTATATATTATCATTATTATTTTTGTTGTTGTCTTCGATTATTATCAATGCGATGATGATGATGATAATAATAACAATAATAATAATGATAATAATAATAATAATGGTCACTATTGTTACGTTATTATTATTATTTTTCTTATTATCATCGTTATTATTAATATTACTATCATTGTTATTATTATTATTATCATTATTATCATTATTATTATCATCATCATTATCACCGTTATCATCTTCATCATCATCTTCATCATCATTATCATCATTATTATTATGATTTTTATCGTTGTTATTATTATCATTATTATTATTGTTATTATTATTATTATTATTATTATTATTATTATTATTATCATTATCATTATTATTATTATTAAAGTAATTCTTTCCAAAAATGTATTTCGCGTTCGCGTGTTTATTTGACGATAATCGGCGATGATTATAGGTATATTGGCGGAAATTCATATTCAGCCAACAAGCTTGATTTCTTAAGTCCCTATAGTAGGGGAGGGCATGAAGTGCACCAGGGAAATTATGGGGTAAAGCAGGCTTGAATGCAATAAATATAATGCAATAATGTATGAAACAGTAAAAGAAAGTCGTTAAAATCTATTTTATAAAACTCTACGGTTCACAACGCCACCGTTCAAAAGAGTCTAGGGGAAGAAACAATATTTTGCAGCACCAGGATTGTAGGAGGGTTCATGACTGGGCTAGCACTATGCAAACCGAGTTGGCAGGAATACTCATGGCCACCGAATTTCTATTGACTCAAGGCTTAGGGGTCATTTTCTGCGATTCACAGAGTGCTCTCCAGGCTCTGAACACTCTAGACAAAGGTGCGGGAAATATTGCAAATGACATCAGGATAAACGTGTATCGTGCAAAAGAACGAGGCCATAATATACGTTTTGTGTGGATTCCATCGCATGTTGGAATCCCAAGGCATGATCATGCTGATCGCCTAGCAAAGTCAGCATGTGACAAACAAAGTGTGGACATAGATCTTGGGATACCTCTTTCGAGGATTTTCTACATCATTAAAGCTTCCTTCAGAGAGGACTCGACTGAGTTGATTAATTCTCAACGCCCTGAAAGCTGTAGCATAAAGCACTATGACCGGTTTAGATAAGATTCCTTCATCTATGGTTTATATAAAACAAAAATAAGACAGTGTGATGTTGTGACTGCAAGACAGGCTTGGATATAGATTGTATTGGCAGGTCAGTACAGTTTTTAATGTCGAAGAAACTAAGTGTAAACTGTGTAATGAAGAATATAAGCGAACACTTGTACATTATATCTCAGAGTGCCATGTGATACAGCCTTTCAGGCCACCTAGCATGAGGTACGGAGAACTATGTAACTACTTCATATCATCTGATGCCCTAGAAGATATACTTATGTTGTATCCTAAATTTGGAATGTAGTATCACATAACCGAATATAAAATGTATTAATGCTTTCCCACGCCCAAGCTATATGCCGGCGTGGCAGATGAGTGGATAAAGGACTATGCAATTGTTCCTTTCCTTAAACTGATAAAGTACTCATTGCAATGTTATAGGCTAAAATTCAAATTTAACACTATGTAATGTTATGACCATGCATTAAATGTACCACAGCTTGCCCACGCCTGTGCAGTTAGCCAGGGTGGTAAATAAAGTACTAAACTAAACTAACTAGGGGAAGACCTGCCCGCGTTCAATAAAATCTAAGGAAATGCACATCATTTTCAAGCTACGAAGCCACGTTTATACACAAAACGTTGTAACCAAGCAACCTCCCCGGACCCCCTTCCATTGGGGTATTTACTTAATAAATCAAGATTGTTGGCTCAATATGGATTTCTGCCAAATGGTATACAACTATAGTATACCTATAATCATCGCCGATTATCGTCAAATAAACACGCGAACGCGAAATACATTTTTGGAAAGAATTACCATTACTATTATTATTATTACTATTATCATTGTTATAAATACCATTATTATTACTAATTTCGTTATCATTATAATTATCATCGGCATTATCATTATCATGACCTGTATCATAATAAATTTTGTTGTTGTCGTTGTCATTGCTAGAGAGAGAGGAAGGGAGGGCGTAAGGGAGTGATTGCTAGAGACAGAGAACGGTATTAAACGGAAAAGAAATCATAAATAATCGTTCATTCGCATATCTCATCACCGTTCAGCTTTACACTTCAGCTTTATACATCTTCTGCTCATGTCACATCGTCCCCCCCCCTCCCCTTCCTCATTTATCTGGATCCCAAATCATCAAGGGAGTCGCGTCATGGCCCGGAAATGATGAAAGATGTGAAGCTAATGACCTTGTTTGGATTCGGACGAGTTGGTGCATGTTGGGAACATGTTAGGGGGCGGGGCTTCTCCCCTGTGACTGTGTTTCTGAGGGGAAGGCAAGGCAGATCGGGAGGGAAGGGAGAGAGAGAGAGAAAGAGAGAAAGAGAGAGAGAGAGGGGGGGGGGGAAGAGAGAGAGAGAGACAGACTGACTGACTGACTGAATGACTGACTGACTGACTGACTGACTGACTGACTGACTGACTGACTGACTGACTGGCTGACTGACTGACTGACTGACTGACTGACTGACAGACTGACTGACAAACAGACAGACAGACAGGCAGACAGACAGACAAACAGACAGAGAGGTTGGCAGAATGACAGAGACTGTATATAGATTTATATTGCATCACTAAAATATTCCCTTTTAATAGCTTTATAAACATTGGGGGTAAATAATAATATATTAATTGGATGATTTGTGTGCCTGTTTGTATTGGACAAAAATCACACACATGCACAAATACGTACACATACATACACACACGCACATGCACATACACCGCATGCACACTCGCGCACGCACGCATGCACGCCCGCACATAAACATACATACACGTTCACACACACACATGCATACATGCGCGCACACACACACTCATACGCACGCACACCGCACACACACACACACATACACACACACACACACACACACACACACACACACACACACACACACACATATATATATATATGTGTGTGTGTGTGTGTGTGTGTGTGTACACACACACACACTCACACGCCTCCACATGAACACACACACACATATAAACAAAGAGTTCCTCATATACCTCATCCAAACGACTCCTGTTGCCCCTCGCCATGTGGCCGAGTGGGTCAAGGCGCCAGATTCGAAATCCCGACCCCGGGTTCAAATCCCCCGGGCAGCTCCCCCTGATCGCGACCTCGCCCGGGGCTGAAACACCTGAAGATCCCGGGCGATATAAAAAGTCTTCACCCTAATCCTCACCCAAAGCGCCTGAGTTGGAATCAGTTTTATTTCGATTTTAGATTGTATATATACAAAATGTGTGTGTGTGTGTGTGTGTGTGTGTGTGTGTTTCTCCATCATACATACATACATGCTCGTCATGATCACATACCAGATCATTTTAATCCTCAAAATCTAATCTCAAACAGAGAAGAAGTAGAAACTGTTGATGAAGTCTTCCAATCCAGGACAAGTACTAATATATACAATTTTAATGACAAGAACATCTCGAAGAGTATCTACATCTATATGCATCTATCATTAATCACCAATACCTGATATCAAATAAAGTAGGTATTATTTTGTTTCCAATCTAAGAGCAATTATGAAACAATTTTGATGATAAGAAAAATTAGATTCTATCAACAGCCGCTATGAACTTTATACTCTCACTCATTGACGGAATTATCTCTCTCTCTCTCTCTCTCTCTCTCTCTCTCTCTCTCTCTCTCTCTCTCTCTCTCTCATTCTCTTCCACCCCCTCTCTCTCTCTCTCTCTCTCTCTCTCTCTCTCTCTCTC
>NC_061850.1:20662409-20666094 GCF_019202785.1 Penaeus chinensis | reverse complement strand
CCCTAACTTCGCCCTCCACTAGCTCCTCACTCCATCTTCCCTCCCTTCCCTCTCTACCTCCCACCACTCCATTCCTCCATCCGTCTATCCATCCTTCCCTCCCAACCTCCAACCTCTTTCTCTCACTCCTCCCTCCTTTCCTCCCTCCCACCTCCCCTCCCTCCCTCCTCCCTCCCTCCCTCCTCCCCTCCCTTCCTCCTTTCCCTCCTACCCTCCCACCCTCCTCCCTCCCTCCCTCCTCTCCCCCCGCTCCTCCCCTCCCTTCCTCCTTCCCTCCGACCCTCTCACCCTCCCTCCCTTCCTCCTTCCCTCCCACCCTCCCACCCTCCTCCCCTTCCTCCCTTCTCTCTCCCCCGCTCCTCCCCTCCCTTCCTCCTTCCCTCCGACCCTCTCACCCTCCCTCACTCCTCCCTTCCCTCCCTTCCCTCCCTCACTCCTTGCACTCCATCACCCCCAAGAAAGGTAAATGGAAGACTCATGTGGGGGACATGATGGATTGAGGGAGAAAAGGGGACAGAGGGGAGGGAGAAGAGGAAGAGGAGGGAGATCGAAGAGGAAGGGGAAGTGAGGGAAAGAAACAGAGTGGAAGGAGAGAGGAGGGAAAAAGGGGGAATACAGAAAGAAGGAAAAAAGGAAGAGGAGGGGAAGAGAGGATTTTGTTCACACACACACACACACACACACACACACACACACACACACACACACACACACACACACACACACACACACACACACACATACACACACACACACGCACAAACATACACACACACAGATATATATATATATATATATATATATATATATATATATATCTGTTTGTCTGTCTCTCTCTCTCTCTCTGTACCTCTTTCTGGATATGTATAAAAATATGCATATGTATGTATATGTATATACATATATTCATATCGATTTGTCTCTCTCTCTCTCTCTCTCTCTCTCTCTCTCTCTCTCTCTCTCTCTCTCTCTCTCTCTCTCTCTCTCTCTCTCTCTCTCTCTCTCTCTCTCTCTCTCTCTCTCTCTCTCTCTCTCTCTCTCGCTCTCTCTCTCTCTCTCTCTCTCTTTCTCTCAATATATATATATATATATATATATATATATATATATATATATAAATATATATGTGTGTGTGTGTATATGGATGTATACATGTATATATATATATATATATATATATATATATATATATATATATATATATGAACCTACCCTCATACCGTTAGCTTTGTATTCCTCTTATCTCTTTGTATTTCTCATACCCTCTGTGTATTTCTCTCCGTTTTTCCCTTTTTCTCTCTGTCTCTCTTCCGTTCCCTTCATTTTCTAGTCCGTTCATTAGTCATTCATCATTTATTTGCCCGGAATGTGATACTTGCCTCCCACACGTCCCTTGCTACGAGGTCGAGTCAGAGAGAAAGAGAGAGAGAGAGAAAGGGAGAGAGAGAAGAGAGAGAAAGAGAGAGAGAAGGGGGGAGGGAGTGTGTGTATGTGTGTGTGTGTGTGTGTGTGTGTGTGTGTGAGTGTGTATACAAAAACACACACACACGCACACACTCAGAAGTGAGAGGAGAGCAGAGGGGAAGAAGGCCCGTGACGAAAAGCGTTAAACGGCGGCACGGGCAGGGAGCCTTGATATAAACTGCTCACTCCTCATAAAACTCATCATAGTCGACAAGGGCCTCCTTATTAAATCCTCGCAGCCTACCGAGACATCTTCTTAAATACCTCCTTGCGGGCCTCGGCGCACTCCTCCCCCCCTTCCCTTCCCCTCTTTCCTTTCCCCTCCCTCATCCCCCTGTCTCCATACCCTTCTCCTTTCCCCTCCCCCTTCCTTCCTCTCCTTCCCCTCTCTAAATGTCCTCCTCCCCTTCTCCTATCCCTACCTATCCCCTAGTCTTCCCCTCTCCCTCGTTCCCCTTTCCCCTCTTTCTGTGCTCCTTCCCTCGGTCGTTATGGCCTCATTATGACTTAATTAGGAGTCATTATGACATCTTAAGTCAAAGGTCATTTCAGGGTTTATCCTGGGTTTATTTTCCGTGATTTTTCTTCTTTCCTTTTCAGATATTTTTTTCCTTAGATATTTTAAAGCCTCTTCTTTTGTGTGTGCGTGCGTACATAGATACCCGCCAACGCACATACACATACGCATAACTACACATACACAGACACACACACACACACACACACACATATATATATATATATATATATATATATGTGTGTGTGTGTGTGTGTGTGTGTGTGTGTGTGTGTGTGTGTGTGTGTGTGTGTGTGTGTGTATGTATATATATATGTATGTATGTATGTGTGTGTGTGTACACTCACACACACATATATACTGTGCCAGCAGGTGTACCTCCCCCTTGCTAACCTCCCGCTTCGTCCGCAGAAATGAGGTGCGAGAGATGAGCGCCGTGGCGACGCCCGCGCCCACAGGACTGCCTCCGGGGGTCACACGGGCGGACGTCATCAGCTGGGTGACGAACACAGCACTGCGGGCGGGCGTGACAGGCATGATGGGCGTGATGACGGCCGATCAGCAGCAGGACATGGGCGTGATGGATGCTGGAGGCGGCGGGGGAGGGGCCGGCGGGGGCCTCGCCGGAGGGGGAGCCGTGGGCGCCGCGGGCGGGATGAGCCCCCTGGATTTCCGGGATCAGCAGGGCGGCCTCCAGCACCACATCCACCAGCTGAGGAAGAACAGCAGCGAGCAGCACGACGAGGAGCAGCAGCACTGGAACCGCCTCGGGATGCTGCTGCTCATGTCCACCCTGGCGGCTCTGGGCACGCTCGGCAACATCTTCGCCATCGCTGCGGTCATGACGGAGGACCATCTCAAGAAAAAGGGTGAGTGCACGAGGGGGGTGGTCGGGTGGGGGGAGAGGGAGAGGGAGGGGCGGGAGGGGAAGGGGGGGTGAAGGAGAGGGAGGGGCGGGAATGCGGGATGGAGGGGCGGGAATGCGGGATGGAGGGCTGGGAGGGGTAGGATGGGGGTGAGGGAGAGGGAGGGTGAGGTAGGGAAAGAAAGGGGCGGGAATGGGGAGGGGGAGCGTGAGGGGAAGTGTGGGGGATAAGGAGAGGGAGGGAGGGATTGCGGAAGGGGAGGGGGCGGGAGGGATAGGGTTAGAGTGAGGTAGGGAGAGGGAGGGGCGGGAGAGGTAAGGTGGTGGTGGGGGAGGAAGAGGGGCGGGGAGTAGGGAGAGGAAGGGTGGGTGGAGTGGGGACCCGGGAAGGTTTTGAGGGAGAGTTCGAGTACTTGATGTTAAAGTGGGAGAGGGGAGAGGGGGGAGCGGGGAAGTGGGAGGGTTAGAGTAATTGATGTTAAAGTGGGGATGGTGGTGGAGGAGATAGGTAACAACGAAATTTATATTTTCAACTTGGAATTACCTACTTATTTATCGATCCAGTTTTAGAGACAATCGCGTCAAATAATATGCATATAAGACTACCACTTGTACAGATACACAAGGAGTACGTAAAGAGTGAACGATCAGTCAATTCACTAATAAATCATCAATGTTATTCCTCCCCATAGCTACAGAGAATGGAAAAAAAAAAAAAAAAAAAAAAAAAAAAAAAAATATATATATATATATATATATATATATATATATATATATCTTATGGTATAGTTGTATTGTTGCCTAAAAAACTCTCATTAAAATTATTCATTACCCTCTTA
>NC_061850.1:20622409-20624909 GCF_019202785.1 Penaeus chinensis | reverse complement strand
AGTTTATACAACCTTTACTCTACTATGTTGGGCTTTCCTAAAGTTCTAAAACTAATGTCTTCTTCATTGCTCTCATACCAGCTGATTGGCTAGACTATATACTTATCTATGCCTCACATGATAAGTTAGAAAAGATTTCTCCAACTTAAATCGCTAGAATACTTCTTTGCACTGTAACACAGACTGAAGCAAACTTGTTCTTTCATCATGTTGCCACAAAATTACTTGTAGCTCTTTGCACTTTTGCCAATCATAAAAGGACAGTGTTTGGAAAACAGGCTCGGCACGTATAAGTACTTAAATATCACCTTCAAATATTTTCTTGTAATTATCAATTCTTGAAATATCTACAACCTTTGGGAAGAACGGTATCAGGATTTTTTTTCTGTCGTACAAAAGTTTTAACACACTAAACTCAATACGTGCAATAAATTAAACTGCTCAGTCGCTTACAAACTTCAGTGCAACAACCACACCCTTGTCATTGTCAGCACCATTACATTACTTTTTTGGGTTACAATAAGTAGCAAACAATTAAAATGCCTTGAATAATGCCCATACAAAATGGTTGTCTAAAAATATATATCACAAGTGAGTTAATCAGCTGATGTAACCTTCCTCAACAACTCTTCATGACTTAATGAATAATTTCAGATGACTATACAACTTAACTGTGAAGTTCCTCTTGGAAACATGTAACTCCTGGACTATTCTATGACACATTGTGATGTTTTTTTTTCTTTTATTTCTTTGTAGATGCTAATAAGGCTTCCATGTCATCCTGTAAAAAGAGAGAAATTTGGTTTAATCTTTAAAAAAGATAAATGGAACTCACAGTTCCCTAGTGTTCACTGATGCATTTACTGACCAAACAGCTATGTGCTATGCTCATAGAGATTTTGTTATAGAAATATATATATCAATGAAAACTTTATAAAAATATGAACTACTGGATGTTTTATTTCCATACCTTCCATCCTAAGAACTCTGCCATCTTCACACAGCCTTCATCGCAGTCACCAAGCAGAGCAACATCTCGAATATTGTTGGGTGAATCAAGAGCAAGTCCTGCACTGCCGAACATGCCTTGCAACATTGCCATCATTGGATCCACTGTCCCTGCTTTTTCCCGGTTGATAAGAAGACGTGGACACATGGCAGGAACACTGTTTATGAAAAAAAAATTAGACTTGAAAAAAAAAAGGATAAACACGAAGAAACATTGCGACTAATCTGTGGAAAAAATGGCAACAAGATAATAAGATTACCAGATAGATAGCTATATAGAATGATATGACAAGACAAAACATAGAAGAACCTAGAAGTGTTCACCATAAGGATCAACAGTCTTAACTGCCAAACATTCCAGAAGAGACAAAGACTACAAAGTTTCTTATTAACTGGCAGCATTAAATACAGAGACAACTGAAATGCTTCTGAAGTCCTCATTTTGACAAGCATACAATAAGCATACACCTTCCAAAAGTATTCCAAATATGACAAACTCACTTGTCAACAAGGGATGCAAATGGCTGAACGGTTAAGGAAGTTCCAAGGATGATCAGCAGGTCGCATTTAGGGAAGTCTGACTGCATGAGCTGGAAGAACCGGACGGGAAGACTCTCTCGGAAAAAGATGATGTCAGGCTTCACAAGACCACTACAGTCAGTGCATGTTGGAATGTTGTCCTTGAAGATTTCCTCTGCAATCAGGCTTAGCATGAATTTCTATGGTCTTCACATTACTATAATTGTGATATTCTAATGGGCTTGACTGGGAACTATGTATAAACATATTGCACTTTATCTCACAACTTCCTTAAGAGACAATGGCTTCCACCACAATGATAATATATGTAAGATGGTATTCATACCTTTGACCCACTCCTGACTGTACTCCTTCCGGCAGTTGAGACAGTGGGAGGTCCTGAATGTGCCATGTGCCTCTACTACTTTGTCAGCAGGAAGTCCAGCTACATGCTCCAGGGTGTCAATATTCTATGCGAGAGTGAGAAAGAACGAACAAGAAAAATATAAAATTACCTTATAAAGAAAACATAAAAAAACAAGCAAAGTAGTTATTCATATTAAACATATATAACACCTCAAAACAATACAGAACAACAATGATCACATGAAGCCTTCTTCCTGGATCTCCAAATACCCTGAACAACACCATACCTGGGTGTAATGCCTTAGAAGCAAGCCTTTGTCGTGGAGCAAGCGGATGAACCAGTGGGACGGGGTAGGGGCAAAGGACCCTGGATAAAGCTCCTTGGCCAGGACAAAGAAGGGCTTGGGGTTGTTGCGGAAGTATTCAATATCGAAGATGGCTTCTGGGAAGGGAAGATTGTATTTCTCCAGATTGCTGTAGAGCCCTGTGCCAGGAGTCCGGAAGTCAGGGATACCTTGAAATTTGAACAGTAAAGAGATAAGCATTGTGTCTTGGACTTATAATGATAACAATAACACCAATAATAATAATAGTAATAGTAGTAGTA
>NC_061850.1:20572409-20579909 GCF_019202785.1 Penaeus chinensis | reverse complement strand
AGTATACTTATTACAATCATTATATCATGGTAATCATCATGATCACTATATAATCCTCACTAGCAATAGCTGTAGTAGCAGAACTTTTATCATCATTATTATTGTTGTGATTTGTTTAACTATTGTTTTTTTTATTATTCTTATTCCTGTATTATTATCATCTCTACTATTATTGTTTTGTCATTATCCCTTCTGGCAGAAATAGTGATATCAGTAGCTGTTCGGATGTAACCATTTTGACACCCTTTGATGACATTATCTTGGCGTATCGTATCACAACGATGCAGTGTGGTAATAACTACAATATCTGATATCATCATTATTGTTATTGTTATCATATTCAACCTTGATGTTATCATTATTGTCATTGTTATAATCATTAATATTATGAATATTAACACTGTGATACATTTTTTATGATCATTATAATCATCAGCATATTTTTGTTACAATTAGTGATACATTGGTAGAAATAAAATCTGTTTTTTTTACCGACTGATTTCTCTGACTCAGACTTACTTACTTTCAGTTATCATTACTGAAGTCACTGACTTATTGCTGAGTCACCCTTTCCATCTTTCCTTTTTATTTGGACGCACTTGCACATTTTCACATACACATACAGTCATAAATACCAACACTTACACTTATACCGACAAACACCCAAACATACAAACACACACATATACATACACATACACCTATACATACACACAAACAAACACACACACTCTCTCTCTCTCTCTCTCTCTCTCCTCTCTCTCTCTCTCCTCTATCTCTCTCTCTCTCTCTCTCTTTTTCTCTGTCTCTGTCTCTCTTTCTCTCTCTCCTTCTCTCTCTCTCTCTCTTTCTCTGCCTCTGTCTCTCTTTCTCTCTCTCTCTCTCTCTCTCTCTCTCTCTCTCTCTCTCTCTCTCTCTCTCTCTCTCTCTCTCTCTCTCTCTCGCAGCCACGTGGAAGAAATAACATATCTCCAAATGTGTTTGTTTACATTTACATTGACGTGAAGCGATGGTGGTATAGTGGTGAGCATAGCTGCCTTCCAAGCAGTTGACCCGGGTTCGATTCCCGGCCATCGCAATTTTATAACTTACTGGTGTGAATCTCCATTACTTTTCGTTTGTATTCCTCTTTTCTCTCTCTCTTATTTACACATATATGCATGCATGCACACACACACACACACACACACACACACACACACACACACACACACACACACACACACACACACACACACACACACACACACACACACACACATATAATTATGGGAGTAACGCCAAAAATGACAGAAACCGTGTTACGTAACGATAGCGGTAAAAACATCAAACTTTAACATTCATTCAGTAAGTAATATAACGAATATAACGGGAACACATAAATGATGCCCTCGTGGCTACTCAAAAAACTACAACTTAAACAACAAATTGATCACCATAAGATTCACAGCATTCTCAATATAAAAGGAAATATAGGACATCTTCAAAAATATCTAATGAAAAGATAAAAAATCACTTTAAAACTTGTGTGTTTGCGCATATGTATACATACTCTATCTATCTATCTATCTATCTATCTATCTATCTATCTATCTATCTATCTATCTATCTATCTATCTATCTATCTATCTATCTATCTATCTATCTATCTATCTATCTATCTATCTATCTATCTATCTATCTATCTATCTATCTATCTATCTATCTATCTATCTATCTATCTATCTATCTATCTATCTATCTATCTATCTATCTATCTATCTATCTATCTATCTATCTATCTATCTATCTATCTATCTATCTATCTATCTATCTATCTATCTATCTATCTATCTATCTATCTATCTATCTATCTATCTATCTATCTATCTATCTATCTATCTATCTATCTATCT
Source organism: Penaeus chinensis (assembly GCF_019202785.1). NCBI lineage: Eukaryota > Metazoa > Arthropoda > Malacostraca > Decapoda > Penaeidae > Penaeus > Penaeus chinensis. Next base: position 20,578,014 of record NC_061850.1, on the reverse strand, counting down.
ATCTATCTATCTATCTATCTATCTATCTATCTATCTATCTATCTATCTATCTATCTATCTATCTATCTATCTATCTATCTATCTATCTATCTATCTATCTATCTATCTATCTATCTATCTATCTATCTATCTATCTATCTATCTATCTATCTATCTATCTATCTATCTATCTATCTATCTATCTATCTATCTATCTATCTATCTATCTATCTATCTATCTATCTATCTATCTATCTATCTATCTATCTATCTATCTATCTATCTATCTATCTATCTATCTATCTATCTATCTATCTATCTATCTATCTATCTATCTATCTATCTATCTATCTATCTATCTATCTATCTATCTATCTATCTATCTATCTATCTATCTATCTATCTATCTATCTATCTATCTATCTATCTATCTATCTATCTATCTATCTATCTATCTATCTATCTATCTATCTATCTATCTATCTATCTATCTATCTATCTATCTATCTATCTATCTATCTATCTATCTATCTATCTATCTATCTATCTATCTATCCATCAATCTATCTATCTATCTATCTATCTATCTATCTATCTATCTATCTATCTATCTATCTATCTATCTATCTATCTATCTATCTATCTATCTATCTATCTATCTATCTATCTATCTATCTATCTATCTATCTATCTATCTATCTATCTATCTATCTATCTATCTATCTATCTATCTATCTATCTATCTATCTATCTATCTATCTATCTATCTATCTATCTATCTATCTATCTATCTATCTATCTATCTATCTATCTATCTATCTATCTATCTATCTATCTATCTATCTATCTATCTATCTATCTATCTATCTATCTATCTATCTATCTATCTATCTATCTATCTATCTATCTATCTATCTATCTATCTATCTATCTATCTATCTATCTATCTATCTATCTATCTATCTATCTATCTATCTATCTATCTATCTATCTATCTATCTATCTATCTATCTATCTATCTATCTATCTATCTATCTATCTATCTATCTATCTATCTATCTATCTATCTATCTATCTATCTATCTATCTATCTATCTATCTATCTATCTATCTATCTATCTATCTATCTATCTATCTATCTATCTATCTATCTATCTATCTATCTATCTATCTATCTATCTATCTATCTATCTATCTATCTATCTATCTATCTATCTATCTATCTATCTATCTATCTATCTATCTATCTATCTATCTATCTATCTATCTATCTATCTATCTATCTATCTATCTATCTATCTATCTATCTATCTATCTATCTATCTATCTATCTATCTATCTATCTATCTATCTATCTATCTATCTATCTATCTATCTATCTATCTATCTATCTATCTATCTATCTATCTATCTATCTATCTATCTATCTATCTATCTATCTATCTATCTATCTATCTATCTATCTATCTATCTATCTATCTATCTATCTATCTATCTATCTATCTATCTATCTATCTATCTATCTATCTATCTATCTATCTATCTATCTATCTATCTATCTATCTATCTATCTATCTATCTATCTATCTATCTATCTATCTATCTATCTATCTATCTATCTATCTATCTATCTATCTATCTATCTATCTATCTATCTATCTATCTATCTATCTATCTATCTATCTATCTATCTATCTATCTATCTATCTATCTATCTATCTATCTATCTATCTATCTATCTATCTATCTATCTATCTATCTATCTATCTATCTATCTATCTATCTATCTATCTATCTATCTATCTATCTATCTATCTATCTATCTATCTATCTATCTATCTATCTATCTATCTATCTATCTATCTATCTATCTATCTATCTATCTATCTATCTATCTATCTATCTATCTATCTATCTATCTATCTATCTATCTATCTATCTATCTATCTATCTATCTATCTATCTATCTATCTATCTATCTATCTATCTATCTATCTATCTATCTATCTATCTATCTATCTATCTATCTATCTATCTATCTATCTATCTATCTATCTATCTATCTATCTATCTATCTATCTATCTATCTATCTATCTATCTATCTATCTATCTATCTATCTATCTATCTATCTATCTATCTATCTATCTATCTATCTATCTATCTATCTATCTATCTATCTATCTATCTATCTATCTATCTATCTATCTATCTATCTATCTATCTATCTATCTATCTATCTATCTATCTATCTATCTATCTATCTATCTATCTATCTATCTATCTATCTATCTATCTATCTATCTATCTATCTATCTATCTATCTATCTATCTATCTATCTATCTATCTATCTATCTATCTATCTATCTATCTATCTATCTATCTATCTATCTATCTATCTATCTATCTATCTATCTATCTATCTATCTATCTATCTATCTATCTATCTATCTATCTATCTATCTATCTATCTATCTATCTATCTATCTATCTATCTATCTATCTATCTATCTATCTATCTATCTATCTATCTATCTATCTATCTATCTATCTATCTATCTATCTATCTATCTATCTATCTATCTATCTATCTATCTATCTATCTATCTATCTATCTATCTATCTATCTATCTATCTATCTATCTATCTATCTATCTATCTATCTATCTATCTATCTATCTATCTATCTATCTATCTATCTATCTATCTATCATTTTCTCTCTCTCTCTAATCATAATAATAATGGTGATGATATGGCTATTAATACCATTAATGCCATTTTCATAATTATTGCAATTGTTATTATCTCCATCAGCATCACCATTACAGTCATCAACACCACTATCGTCATAGCCATGATCATGATAATTTTCAGTTTCAGCATTCATGTTGCATATGAAACAAGAATAAAACACTACAAAGCAATGTAGTATGTATTTTAATCATGTGCCAGATTTCGTCTTGAAGCTTGGGCACTGGTCACTGACAAATTGAAAAAACAAAACAAGCTTTGCTACTCGGGTGAAGGAAAAATTACCCCACATCACTGCTACGCGTTATTTTTACGGGTGAAATTTAAGCTTCCCTGAGATAATATGATTATTTTTTGAGAAGGGTATGATATGTCAAAGGATGCGTGTAGTGTTCTATATTGACAATTATTACTATAAATTTATATAATGGATTTTTTTTTCTTTTTCAGTATTGCTGGAACCACTTTTCAGCGTTCTAAACCATTATGAATAATAACATTATAAAGCAACACCCCGTTTGACTAAATATCACCCATCATATCGATTTTATTACATTGATAATCGAATGACACGTTTCTTCCTATCAGCAAAACTATCGACTTGGGTGTCTTACGGCTGTCTCCCGAGAGAACACTGGTGAATTTCAAATGTAATGAACATTTATTAATTTTCCTAAGGAGAGTCATTCTCATGGCTCGAAAACGCGACCGTGACGTCGATGTCATAAGCAAATTAAACCAAATTAAAGTACACATTATGAATAGAAGAATACAAATTGCGCCTTTACATCGCCAACTCAGAGTTCTCGAAATACCTAACTTTGTCGTTCCTAGCAATCAGAACTGGCTACTAGCCGTAAAATCGCTAACTTCAATATCTAAATAATAAAGATAATTTACAGTTTTATCAAATTTGATCAAGTAACCGTAAGGTCATAGCAGTACCTACCTACGTAACGTTCGTAATTTAGATAAATCAAAATACAGACAAATAAGATAGTTTGCCAGAATCTTACAGAAATCGAAGAAAACGAAGCAGGTTTAAATGTGTTCATAGTAAACGTAACATTTATAGGATAGACTTCTTCCATCATGCCAGTTTCTTAAGCAAAAAATAACAAAAACTAATAACTCAAGAAAAAAATATGTTTGCAGAAAGATCTTTGACACTCTATCTATCAATAGTCAGGAGAAGTCTTTCTCGACCCGAGATGAGATGGGAGAGATTTCGTGACTAGTGATTTCAGGTTGAAGATATTGTTTTGTTTTAGTCTTTTGTTTTATTATTTTCCAAGATGGAAATAAGTGTGAAATTGATATTCAGTTTTGGATATGGATTTTTTTCCATTCCTCTTTTACGACACGTTATTTCACTATCTCGTGCGATGTGCTATGTAGTTAAGCGACTATAATATCGAAGTCTCCTGTTGCGAGTATAGTGTTACATCATGTAATTTGATTGTATTACTGATTTGTAGCTACAGGTTATCGTTTGGCAATAAGGTTATCTATCAAGGTGTCCCCGTAGGATTAGAGTTGCCATTGTTTTGTATATAATACGACTGGATTGTGTACGAGAAAACTATATAGATGTAAGTACGTATATCAGGCACGTCTCTTTTAATTATATTTTGTTTGACGTGTCCAGGTTGGAGTATCCACTTTGTAACATATTTCAAATTTCAATAAAGGGAACAAATTCCTATGATTTATACGGACAATGCTGGGATCAGGGGCGGGATACTCAAAACAGTTTACAATGTTGTATCTCACATCGGAGCAGTTACAATGTTGTAACTCCTCCGAGGGCCAAACTCGAAACAAAAATAGCCGCCATGTTATGATGTCACACATTGTAAAGTACCTTGTTAGTTACAACTGCTCGGGAGCTCTTGTAAGGGTTTCACACCGGATATAGTGATTGTTTTTATCTCGATTGCATAGTCGTCATAACTTATATAGCCTTTATTTGACTACACACTGCCGTTTTATGTATCTAATACACCGGAAATTCTAGATATTCAGTGTTTTCTTTGCCTTCCTGGTATAATTATTGCGATTTAAACATATTGCAAGCTAAGTGCCAACAGTGTTGACAGACGACAAACAACATGGAGTTGGTAGCTGCTTATCTTCATGATCGATCTTTACAACGTGAGAGGTTTTTAGGGACCCCTTGGATCCTTTGCATGTTAATGATAACCAGTTACTGCAGTTCTACAGATTTCCAAGACATGAAATTTTGTGGCTCTGTGAGGTGTTGGATCCAAACTTGAGAAGAAGAACAAGGAGGTCACACGCAGTGCCAACCCACACACAAGTGCTTGTGGCCTTAAGCTTTTATGCTAGTGGAACATTTCAAAGTGTGATTGGTGACTCGTGTGGACTAACACAAGCAAGTGTAAGCAGGATAATTGCAGCAGTGACCAGAGTGTTGACAGAAAAGGCAAGAATAGAAATAAAATTTCCATCAAGGGCTAATGATTTAAGGAAGACTGTCTAAGATTTTTCAAGAATTGCAAACTTTCCAAGAGTCATAGGAGCTATAGATGGTACTCACATTCCAATTAAAGCACCATATGTTGATGAACACATTTATGTTAACAAGAAAAGGTTTCATTCATTAAATCTACAGGTAGTTTGCAATGCAAATGGACTAATAACAAGTAAAACACAAGATATCCTGGCAGTTTTCATGGTGCATTTATTTGGTCCAACTGTGCACTACGTACTCGATTTGAGACAGGGGAATTTGGAGAAAATTATTTACCAGGTATGTGGCTGGACAAAGTCATGGTCTTACCAGATTGTAAAAATAAATTAAAGTTTTAGTTTTTTGCAGCTGTAGTTATTTGCAAATTTGCTAGTATAGCT
>NC_061850.1:20544909-20547409 GCF_019202785.1 Penaeus chinensis | reverse complement strand
GGGAGGAAGAGAAGGGAAGGAAGAGAAGAGGAGGAAGAGAAGGGGAGGAAGAGAAGGGGAGGAAGAGAAGGGGAGGAAGAGAAGGGGAGGAAGAGAAGGGGAGGAAGAGAAGGGGAGGAAGAGAAGGGTAGGAAGAGAAGGGGAGGAAGAGAAGGGGAGGAAGAGAAGGGGAGGAAGAGAAGGGGAGGAAGAGAAGGGGAGGAAGAGAAGAGGAGGAAGAAAAGAGGAGGAAGAAAAGAGGAGGAAGAGAAGGGGAGGAAGAGAAGGGGAGGAAGAAAAGAGGAGGAAGAGAAGAGGAGGAAGAGAAGGGGAGGAAGAGAAGGGGAGGAAGAGAAGGGGAGGAAGAGAAGGGGAGGAAGAGAAGGGGAGGAAGAGAAGGGGAGGAAGAGAAGGAGGAGGAAGAGAAGGGGAGGAAGAGAAGGGGATGAAGAGAAGGGGAGGAAGAGAAGGGGAGGAAGAGAAGGGGAGGAAGAGAAGGGGAGGAAGAGAAGAGGAGGAAGAGAAGGGGAGGAAGAGAAGGGGAGGAAGAGAAGGGGAGGAAGAGAAGGGGAGGAAGAGAAGGGGAGGAAGAGAAGGGGAGGAAGAGAAGAGGAGGAAGAGAAGGGGAGGAAGAGAAGGGGAGGAAGAGAAGGGGAGGAAGAGAAGGGGAGGAAGAGAAGAGGAGGAAGAGAAGAGGAGGAAGAGAAGGGAGGAAGAGAAGGGGAGGAAGAGAAGAGGGAGGAAGAGAAGAGGAGGAAGAGAAGGGGAGGAAGAGAAGATGAGGGAGGAAGAGAAGGGAGGAAGAGAAGAGGAGGAAGAGAAGGGAGGAAGAGAAGGGGAGGAAGAGAAGGGGAGGAAGAGAAGAGGAGGAAGAGAAGGGGAGGAAGAGAAGGGGAGGAAGAGAAGGGGAGGAAGAGAAGGGGAGGAAGAGAAGAGGAGGAAGAGAAGGGGAGGAAGAGAAGGGGAGGAAGAGAAGGGGAGGAAGAGAAGGGGAGGAAGAGAAGGGAGGAAGAGAAGAGGAGGAAGAGAAGGGGAGGAAGAGAAGGGGAGGAAGAGAAGGGGAGGAAGAGAAGGGAGGAGAGAAGGGGAGGAAGAGAAGGGGAGGAGAGAAGGGGAGGAAGAGAAGGGGAGGAAGAGAAGAGGAGGAAGAGAAGGGAGGAAGAGAAGGGGAGAAGAGAAGGGGAGGAAGAAGAGAAGGGGAGGAAGAAGAGAAGGGGAGGAAGAAGAGAAGGGGAGGAAGAAGAGAAGGGGAGGAAGAAGAGAAGGGGAGGAAGAGAAGGGAGAGAAGAGGGAAGAGAAGGAGGAAGAGAAGGGGAGGAAGAGAAGGGAGAAGAGAAGAGAGAGGAAGAGAAGGGAGAGGAAGAGAAGGGAGAAGAAGGGAGAAAGAAGGGAGGAAGAGAAGGGGAGGAGAGAAGGGGAGGAAGAGAAGGGAGGGAAGAGAAGGGGAGGAAGAGAAGGAGGAAGAGAAGGGAGGAAGAGAAGGGAGGAAGAGAAGGGGAGGAAGAGAAGGGGAGGAAGAGAAGGGGAGGAAGAGAAGGGGAGGAAGAGAAGGGAGGAAGAGAAGGGGAGGAAGAGAAGGGGAGGAAGAGAAGGGGAGGAAGAAGAGAAGGGGAGGAAGAAGAGAAGGGGAGGAAGAAGAGAAGGGGAGGAAGAAGAGAAGGGGAGGAAGAGAAGGGGAGGAAGAGAAGGGAGGAAGAGAAGGGGAGGAAGAGAAGGGGAGGAAGAGAAGAGGAGGAAGAGAAGGGGAGGAAGAGAAGGGGAGGAAGAGAAGGGGAGGAAGAGAAGGGGAGGAAGAGAAGGGGAGGAAGAGAAGGAGGAGGAAGAGAAGGGGAGGAAGAGAAGGGAGGAAGAGAAGGGGAGGAAGAGAAGGGAGGAAGAGAAGGGGAGGAAGAGAAGGGGAGGAAGAGAAGGGGAGGAAGAGAAGAGGAGGAAGAGAAGGGAGGAAGAGAAGGGAGGAAGAGAAGGGGAGGAAGAGAAGGGGAGGAAGAGAAGGGGAGGAAGAGAAGGGGAGGAAGAGAAGGGGAGGAAGAGAAGGGGAGGAAGAGAAGGGAGGAAGAGAAGGGAGGAAGAGAAGGGGAGGAAGAGAAGGGGAGGAAGAGAAGGGGAGGAAGAGAAGGGGAGGAAGAGAAGGGGAGGAAGAGAAGGGGAGGAAGAGAAGGGGAGGAAGAGAAGGGGAGGAAGAGAAGGGGAGGAAGAGAAGGGGAGGAAGAGAAGGGGAGGAAGAGAAGGGGAGGAAGAGAAGGGGAGGAAGAGAAGAGGAGGAAGAGAAGGGAGGAAGAGAAGGGGAGGAAGAGAAGGGGAGGAAGAGAAGGGGAGGAAGAGAAGGGGAGGAAGAGAAGGGAGGAAGAGAAGGGGAGGAAGAGAAGGGGAGGAAGAGAAGGGGAGGAAGAGAAGGGGAGGAAGAGAAGGGGAGGAAGAGAAGGGGAGGAAGAGAAGGGGAGGAAGAGAAGGGAGGAAGAGAAGAGGAGGAAGAGAAGGGGAGGAAGAGAAGAGGAGGAAGAGAAGGGGAGGAAGAGAAGGG
>NC_061850.1:20532409-20534909 GCF_019202785.1 Penaeus chinensis | reverse complement strand
CCTTCTCCCCTTCTTTCTTTTTCCTCCTGATTCCTTTCTTACTAAAGTTCCCTGGCCACTTATCTTTTTTCTTTCCCTTTCTTTTTCTCTCTCATCCTTTCCCCTCTCCTTCTTTGCCATTTGTTCTTCACTTTTCCCTCCTTATTCTGTTTCGTTTTTTATATTTTCCCATTTCGCTTTCTTCAACCCGCTATTCATCCCCTTTCCTGCTTTCACCATACTTCGCCATTCTTCCTTTCTTCTCGCTCCTTCCCCTCCTCCTCATTTATTTTCTCTCCTCTTCTCCGCTTTTCTCTCATCCTTCTCCACCCTCTCCTTTCCATCCGACTTCTCTATTCCACCTCCCCCTTTCCCTTCCTCCACTCCCTCCTCTTCCCTTCTTTTCTCCCTCGCCTTTCATTCCCACCCCATTCCCTCTCCCTCCTCCCTTCCTCCTCCCACCCTACTCTCTCCCCCTTCTCCTCCCTTCCTCTTTCTCCACTTACCTTTACCCTCCCCGTCTTACTTCCCTCCCCTTCCTCCACCCACCCGTCTCTCTCTCAATCTTCCTCCTTTGCTCTTTCTCCCCTCACCTTCCTCCCCTCGCCCCCCCCCCCCCCCTTCGTCCTCCTCCGCCAGGCTCTTGTCATTCCAGCAGCCTCCCTCTCCTCTTCAGCGCCCTCGCCCTGATTTTTCGCGTCCTTGCTAAACGCTTTTTCGCTCAGTTTCTTACTGTCTCTTTTCGTCTAATGATGTACCTGTCATTTCCTTGTGAAGAGACAGGTATATAGAGGAAGAGAGAGTCTTGATAAACATAGTACGGTTGATGATAAATACAATTGTTTAATAGAGAATATATGGAGGTGTACGTGTTTGCACACGCGGATGCTCGCACACACACACACGCAAACACACGCACACACACACACACACACACACACACACACACACACACACACACACACACACACACACACACACACACACACACACACACACACACGCAAACCCACACATAAAAATACACAGACACAGACATAAACAGATGCACAGTTAGGTAGAAATATAAATAGACAGACAGAAAGATAGACACAAACACACACATCATAAGCTTGGAAAAAAACGACCCCTTACTTTCCTGTCCTCTCCTCTCCTCTTCATTCAGGCTGCATCCTCATCCTTTGTGCCTCTTCCTCCCCACTCATGTATTTACACCCAAGTCCTCTCCTCCCCTCCCCCCTCCTTCGCCCCCCCCCCTCAAAGAAGCTTCGAAGAAAAGCAATCAGCTTCTAATGGTTACAAAGAGCATCGTCAAAGCCCGACAGATCACCACCTTTGCCCGGGGCGACTCTTCCTCTCCCATTCTGTCCTCTCCTGACCTTTCTCTCTCTTTCTCCATACCTCGTTCTCCTCTTGCACCCCCAAGATCGAGATTTATCTTTTATCCCTTTCTCTTTCTTTCTTGTATCTTGTTCGCGACTCATCTCTTCTTTCTCTCTCTCCCCTCTAACATCTCATTCTCTCCTCTCCTTCTCTTTCTCTCTCTTCCCCTCACACCTCCTTCTCCCCTCTCCTCCCCTTTCTCTCTCCCTTATACCTCCTTCTCCCCTCTCCTTCCCTTCCTCTCTCCCCCCCTCACACCTGCTTCTCCCCTCTCCTCCCCTTCCTCTCTCTCCCCCTCATACCTGCTTCTCCCCTCTCCTACCCTTTCTCTCTCTCTCCCTCACACCTCCTTCTCCCCTCTCCTCCTCTTCCTCTCTCTCCCTCTCACACCTCCTTCTCCCCTCTCCTTCTCTTCCTCTCTCTCCCCCTCACACCTACTTCTCTCTTCTCCTCCTCTTTCTCTCTCTCCCTCACACCTACTCCTCCACTTTCCTCCCCTTTCTCTCTCTCCCCCTCACACCTCCCTCTCCCCTTTCCTCCCCTCTCCTCCTCTTCCTCTCTCTCTCCCTCACACCTATTCCTCCCCTCTCCTCCCCTTTCTCTCTCCCTCACACCTACTCCTCCCCTCTCCTCCCCTTTCTCTCTCCCTCACACATACTCCTCCCCTCTCCTCCCCTTTCTCTCTCCCTCACACATACTCCTCCCCTCTCCTCCCCTTTCTCTCTCCCTCACACATACTCCTCCCCTCTCCTCCCCTTTCTCTCTCCCTCACACCTCCCTCTCCCCCCCCCCCCCTTTCTCCACTCTGCCTCTCTGTCACCCTCGTCACGCGGACATAAATAAGAAAATACACGGGTCTTCTTTGTTGCCGAAAACGTATTGAAGAGGAAAGGAGAGAAGAGGTCCGGGTTGAGGAGTGGGGGGGGGGGGGGGGGTCAGTGGGGAAGAGGGAGGGAGAGAGAGAGAGAGGGGGAGAGAGAGAGAGGGAGAGGGAGGGGATGGAGGTGGGGGTGGGGTAGATGGCTGTGTTGAAGGACTGAGAGGAGAGTCTGGCGTCTTGGTAGATGTCAGCCTCTCATGGCTTGCTGAAGGGGGCATACATACATACATATATATATATATATATACATTCATACAT
>NC_061850.1:20517409-20519909 GCF_019202785.1 Penaeus chinensis | reverse complement strand
CTATCTAGCTGTACATACAGATAGATAGACATACACACATACATGCATGCATGCATGCACACACACACACACACACACACACACACACACACACACACACACACACACACACACACACACACACACACACACACACATATATACACACACACAAATTATGTATTTCCATATCTACCTGTCGAATTCTGTAATGAATGTACCAACCTATCCAATTCGAGAGACAGGAGGGCTGAACAAACAGACAAACACTGACACAAAAAGCGGCGAAAAAGTAGAAATGAAAAGGTGTTTAGGGAACGCACAGGATAAGGGGGGGTGGGGGCTAAAATAAGGGGGCGGGGAAGGAGAGATAAACAGCACAGCATTAGAGGGATGTGTGAAAGGGGGAGAGAAGCGGGTAATATAACTCTCACTCCAAGATGAAAGTTGTTCCATCTATTTCGTAGAACTCTTTTATTTTTACTTTAATTTAGCTCCCCCCCTTTTCTCTCCCCCACTATTTGCCCTCCTCCTCCTCCCCTCCCCTCTTCTTTCCTTTTTTTTTCGTATCTTTCCTCCTCCTTTTCGCCGCAAAACACAATAAACGAGACAGATATATCGCGGATCTTCAAGACGAAAGATAAATAGCTTCTCTAAAGGGATTCTGGATCTCTTGCCTTCTTTATCTCGGCGGTTTCCTCTGCGGCAGAACTTTTGCGTTGATTTTTTTCCCCTTTCAGTCGCATGGATAAGTTTTAGGATCGTTCCATTGCTGAAGATTAGGCACTTTCCATTACATCCTTGATTATTACTATCATTTTTATTTAGTTTTTAATAGAACATTGCCGAGTATTTTTGTTTTTTTTTTTTAATTTCCCTTGTTACCTTTTTAAAAATTCTGGAGATTAGGCACTTTCCATTAAAACCATGATTATTTTTTTTCATTTCTTTTAATAGAACATTGTCGAGTTTTTATTTCACTTGTTACCTTCCTAAAAATGTGCTAGACCAAAAGAAAAGGGAAAACGGGAAAGATAAAGAAAGTGAAAAAATATAGAAAGAAAAAAAAAGAAAGAAAAAAGGATAAAACAGATGAGCAAAAAAGATAAAGAGAAAGAAAACTATGACAATGACTCAAGACGAAAAATAAGACATAATAGAAAAGGTGGCATGAAAGACACCTCTAAGACGCCGAGAGTAACTGCCAGACCGAGAAGACAGGATATCGTCGAGCTTGACTCAAAGTGAGATAATGAAAGAGAGAGAGAGAGAGAGAGAGTTAGAGAGGGAGAGAGAGAGAGAGAGAGAGAGAGAGAGAGAGAGAGAGAGAGAGAGAGAGAGAGAGAGAGAGAGAGAGAGAGAGAGAGAGAGAGAGAGAGAGAGAGAGAGAGGAGAAAAATTAGGACACGCTCACACTAGCCTCAAGAGAAGCTAAGAAGGAGCGGCGCCTCGACGACGTGGAAGCGAGGGAGGTAAATTGTTACGATAAAAAGCAACAAAAGAATGTCTTCCAGAAGGTCCGCTTGGCTGGGGATGAAGCCCGCGCGAGAATGGTACCTGATATCGCAAGAAAGGGTAAATTAAAATGGAAGGCTGGAGGAAAGGATAAAGTCTTTAAAATGCGAGCCAGAGTGAGGCGAAATCTGATAACACGTGACAGTGTTTTCCCATTCGCCGTCTCTTCCGGGAGATAAATGATTACATTAATTTACATTACCTGGCTGCAAGAAGTGAGCATCACCGAGCGTTACTTCCGATTTAAGTCGCGGTCCGATCACTGTTCTTATTGTATTTCGGATCACTTTTCCAGTGAAGCCACAACTAAAACGTCCTCGTCACAAGCTTGTCCTAAGAACGAGCTCACATTGTCCACGGCGACGGAGAAATAAATTCAATTTTCAATTTCGAGCTTCCTTTGTCTCCATCTCGGGTCGCGCGCGGGAACTCACTCGCGCATCGCACAACACATGACAAACTTCACGAGTAAGAACCGTCTGCTCGAGACGAACCTTTCTTGCCTCACGACCGGCGGCGACTCGGAGCTTCAGCCGACTGGAAGCTACGAGAGGAATCGGTCCATATTTTTATACAACGATTATCTCTCAAGATCGGCTCATTTGCCGCCAAAACCATAATTTCGCGCCAAAAGTCGACGCAACCCCGCCCGCCCGTTTAGGATGACGTTGCTTTATGGATTTTGATCTTCGTGATATTTATAATTATTTATTTGTAATTCTTTGGATCACCTTTTTCAATGACGTGTTAATAAGTCCGTTGAAAAGAAAGCATCGTAGTTATAATATAAGTAAATAAGAAGTGTTTTATCTTCGGGTAAAGAATTGCTATCAGTAAAAACGAAAGGCAAAGAAAGGATCTGAAACTTTTTAAGAAACGTAGTCACTCCGGATCACCTTCGTGCTGTATGAAGATTGTACCGAAGAACCTTTTTCCTCAGGGTGATTCCCGCATGATGAGCTCCAAAAAGTTTCACTCACAACAAAAGCCATTTGGACCTTATGCG
>NC_061850.1:20494909-20499909 GCF_019202785.1 Penaeus chinensis | reverse complement strand
GTGATAGCGAGATCGTCTGCATACGAGATGATCTGGCACCCCACTGGGAGGTTTATGTTGAGGATACAGGACATTAAAGTGTTGAATAGGGCTGGACTGAGAACCCCACCCTGTGGCGTTCCATTTTCGAGCGGCATGTGCTGCGATAGGTGACCCTGGAATTTGACATTGGCAGTCCTGTTCCTGAAGTAGTCACCTATCCAAGCCAAGAGCTTTCCTCTGATTCCCTTCTGGATCAGGCTTTCCTGAATGGCAAGCGGACTTGCCAGTTCAAAAGCCTTCTCCAGGTCAAGGAATACCACCACAGCTGGGCCCTTGCTGATTGTGCTTAAGAGCGTGGCTAAGCTGTGTGCTGTGCCCATGCCCCTTGTGAACCCGTGAAGGTGTTCTTGCGGGGGTCCCGTTTTCCATTGAAGCCGGTTTAGTACCATCCTCTCAGCCGTCTTGGCCAGGCAGCTGAGCAGAGAGATGGGGCGGTACTTCCCCGGCTCCTTTGGTTTTGGGACGGGAACTATGGTAGCCCTCTTCCAACTCTGGGGTAGAGTGGAAGTTTCCCAGGACTTGTTGATGAGTTGCAAGAGTGCACGCTCACCTGCTAGTCCTAGGTGGGAGATAATGGGGTACGAGATCCCATCAGAGCCCGGGGCTGTGTTGGAACTGGTTTTATAGGCTTTCCTTAGTTCCCTCAGAGAAAAGATAACGTCTGAGTTATCGGGTTCGGCTGCCCTTTCTCTGATCTGAGCGTGTCTGTCTGGCTGTAGACGCTCTTGTCTTGCCCTCAGCTCGGCTGGCAGACTGATGCTGCTCGTTCTCGCAGAGAACTCATGCGCCAGTCTGTTAGCCTCTGCTTGGGGGTCGTGATGGGTGCACCTCGGGGCTGAGCGGCTGGTAGCTCGCTTGACCCGTTGCCACAGCTCTGAAAGGGTGGTTTGGTGGTCGAAGGACTCACACCATTCCAGCCACTTTTCCTGCCTGACTCTGTTGGCAGTTTCCTTGGCATCCGTGACAGCTTCCCTTAGGAGGGATAGGTTGTCAGGGGTTCTTTGCCTTCGGAAAAGTTTTCGGCACATGTTCACCCTGTGGTTGACCTCCCTGATCTCGTCATTGAAGTACCAGGCGTCTTTGTGACTTCTGGACCCAGGCCGTGTTTTGGGTATGGTCTGTGAGGCTGCTTCATTAATGGCGTTTAGCAGGCTGGCTTCGAGCACTTCCACATTTTCGCTTTGTGGGGGATTGTTGCATCTCAGACAGAGGGCCAAGGCGTTTTGAAACGCCTGCCAGTTGGCCTTGTCTGTTTTCCATCTTGGATTTGGTCTTAGGATTTTGGCTGGGCCAGCATCCATGAGGGTAGTTATAGTGCCGTAATGGTCACTTGTGACGGTCTCATCGACACACCAGCCAATCCTCCCCACCAGAGTCGCAGTGGCCAGGGTGAGGTCTAGGACCCCTCCTCTGACATGCGTTGGCTCTTGGGTGTTGAGGAGAGCGATCTCAGGGAATGTCTCTAGCACGTCGGCTATGTGATAGCCGGCCGCATCCGGTGCCCGGCAGGGAGCCAGGATGGGGTGGTGTGCATTGAAGTCTCCCCCTATGATCACTCGGTCGTGTGCAGCAGAAGCACAGACCTGGCTGATGTCTAAGCTTTTACAGCGTGGCCGGCTGTACACATTGTACAGTTTGAGGGGCCCCCCGGCCAGGTGAACCTCGACGGCAAGGGATTCAACATCGTCTCCACAGTGCGATGCATCGGCTATTGCGGAGCAGGGGATTGTTGCTCTCACAAGGGTGATCAAGCCTCTCTTGCCAGGTGTTCGTGGCAGTGTGAAGGCATGGTACCCTGAGAAGCGAACAGTGTCCACTGTTAATGTCTCCTGGAGCATGACAATGTCAATGTTCCTTGATCGCACTACTGCTTGGAGAAAAGCGTTCTTTGCAGAGAAGCTATTGATGTTCCACTGTAGGATGCTTAGATGGTGTGTCATGATGTTACTCAGTGATAGTTACATCAGAGACATCGTCGGAGTCTGACAACTCCATTGCGAGGTCCTCGCTGGTTGAGGGCTCCTCGTCTGTTGTCAGGCTATCCTTGGGTCCACTGGGGGGTGGAGAGCCTTTGGTAGCTCTGACTTTGGTTGGTTCGGCTTTTCTCTCAGGCTTTTTCTTGGCTGGCCTTGCTGGCCTTGCCTGGGCAAGGTCAGCGTGATCTGGCTCTGGCTGCACAGATTCAGCCTGTTTTGGCTCTGCCTGTGAAGGCATGGCCTGGTTTGGAGTGGGGAGGGGAGTCTCGTCCTGGGGTGAGGGTGAGGCTGGTTTTTCTCTAGCCAGCTTTCTTCCCTTCAGGGCTGCGACAGTCTAGGTCATTGCCGTCATGGCGACCGAAACTGCCTTCTCGGCCTCCTCACTCGACCTCCCCAGGGCTGTTGCTACTGCTGTGACAACAGCAGTTAACAGGAGAGTCATATCGTCCTCGTCAAAGAGGAGATGATCATCTGTTGGGGAGGTTTTTGTGGTGCTCTTAGAAACTTTTTTCTTTAGTTTCTTTTTCTGCACCTTTGGCATTGTCGGAAACTCCTTTTTGTTGGAGACATCCGGTGTCGGCTGGGGGGCGGCTTCCTTCCTCTTAGGAGGTCGGGGGGCCTTTTCGCTTTTGTTCCTTCCCCAGACATGGGTGCCCGGTGGGGCAGGAACAAAGTCTGATCGGTTTTGAGCAACCTCTTGTCGCCTGAGGGCCGCCTTTTTCCTGACAGAGCAAGTCAGGCTCCAGGCATGATGCTTCTTGGCACAGTTGGGACATTTGGCTGTTGTGTCCCTCTTTTCCTCTTTGTATGCCTTGAGGCATACCTCTGTGTTGTGTGCCTTGCTACAGACACCACATTTAGGCTTGGCTGTACAGTTAGCCTTGTGGTGACCATATTTCTGGCACTTGAAACACCGAAGTGGTTCTGGCACATACGTTCGAAGGTTGTAGGTGCCCCAGTTACCCAGATCAAGGGTAGTGGTTGGGGCACCTTTCATGGTCACCAGGACTTGCCTGGTTGGGGTCTTCCCCTTCGACATTCGGGAAGCCTGCACGACCTGTGGGTGTGAAGCGATCAGCTCCACATCGTACGAGACTGAGAAGCCAAGTAGCACCATCTTGGTTCTCTTTTCCTCGGGACTTAGTGGGGAAAGACTCACTTTTCTCCCATCAGTTAGCTCCTTCGTTTCCCGGAGGAAATTTAAGGTAGCTTGATCTTTGGGCATTATGATCATGCCCTGATCTCGGGCGACCCGGATCGACAACCGGATTTTCCGTTGCAACTCCAATGCCCTGACCAATTGGTAGGCATTGTCGAAGCCTTCGGGTTTAGCTGGCACTTTGAACTGGGTGAAGCGTTTAGGGGGTCCCGACTCTTCATCAGAGTCGGTATCCGGCCTCGGACGCTTCGGCCCGCCCTTTCGGCTTTCGGGCTTGTTTGAGGAGGCAGGAGCTGATGCGGCTGGTTCAGCCTGCTCTCCCCTCTCAGTCGGGGAGGCCGTCTGTGAACTCAGGGGCCTCCCTGGCTTAGCTGCTGGCCTGGAGAGGCCAGCTCGCGAGTCAAGATCTTTGACTATTCGGTGGAAAGACCCGTTGGCTTCGGTCTTGTCCACCTTAGCAGCAGGGGTGACAGTGTCATCCTGTGCTTGGGGCTTTCTTTTGCCACCGGAAGGCGCATATGCCTTCATGGTGACTACCGTGGTCTGGGCCTTGCGCGGTTCGTCAACTGTAAGTTCAGTCTGTGGGGGGTGTTTGATTGTTTTTTCCATGAATTGGTAAGTGCTTCATCCTCTCACGCCCCCACCCACCACGGAGTCCAACAAGGGGAAGCTGAGTGTCAGAACCAGTGTCTAACAGCAACAGGAGTGATGAGAGGATATACGCAGCCAATAGCCATTGTGACGGCACTCACGGACCATTGTGAGTGCCAATGGCGGCATGACTGCTTGACCCTAGCCTCCCGGGGGAGACCAGCCGATTGACCGTGACCGGGCCGGGATCAGGCCGCCTGTCTTGCTGGAATAGAGGACCAAAGAGGCGTGTTGCTAGCCGCAGGGCGTACTCGTTCACGGCATCGCTCAACCTCCAGGACTCCCGTCTCCACAGCGCACAAGGCTGCCACGCACGGCAAACGCGTGGGTAGGTGTAAACCCCTGGGGAGAGACCAGAGGGGATGCCCTTCCACCTACGAGACATCATTGTTTGGAGCCTTTTTGCTCAGCCCTCTGAGGCAGCCACCCAAAGGTTGCTTCACCGCAGTGAGGGAAGAGGAGTCTTGCACTTTTACCAGGCAGTTCCTTTCATCCCTCTGAAGCAACCACCCAAAGGTTGTTTCACCTCAGTGAGGAAGGAAAGGACCTGTGTCTTTTCAAAGTAGTTCCCCCTTCCCTCTAAAACAGCCACCCAAAGGCTGTTTCACCTCAGTGAGGGAAGGGAGGTTTTGCGTTCTTGTCAGGCACTTCCTTTCGTTCCCCTGAAGCAACCACCCAAAGGTTGTTTCACCTCAGTGAGGAAGGAAAGGTCCTGTGTCTTTTCGAAGTGGTTCACCCTTCCCTCTAAAACAGCCACCCAAAGGCTGTTTCACCTCAGTGAGGGAAGGGAGGTTTTGCGTTCTTGCCAGGCAGTTCCTTACATTCCTCTGAAGCAACCACCCAAAGGTTGTTTCACCTCAGTGAGGAAGGAAAGGACCTGTGTCTTTTCAAAGTGTTTCCCCCTTCCCTCTGAAGCAGCCATCCAAAGGCTGTTTCACCTCAGTGAGGGAAGGGGGGTTTTGTCCTTTTTGTCAGCTGGTTCCTTTCATCCCTCTGAAGCAACCATCCAAAGGTTGTTTCACCTCAGTGAGGGGGGGGGGCGGTATTAGAAAACCATTCCGGACGTCTAGACGGGAGCGGTCGCCTGTGTGAAGGGCAGGGCCACAATCCGACCGAGAAGCGGGGCGGCACGGGGAATGGTTACCCCGGCGGCCCCCGGCCGGCTGCGTGGC